>NW_020884927.1:1252083-1273795 GCF_003945725.1 Corapipo altera
CATAAAGGAGATTTCTGTAGCAAACAGCATAAAGGAGATTTCTGTAGCTACTGGTTTATTTGCCCAAGAACAATCAGTGGTGGATTATCTGAAGGATGCTGTAAAGGAGGAGGCCACCCACACTCCTCTTGTTTCTAGTCTTGAGGATGAGATTTCCTCTGTTCAGTTGGATGACATCTCAGATTTCCTTTCTGAAAAACTGGAAAGGCAGAAGACACTGGGAGAAGAATGTGCTGAAAAGTTAGATGATCTCTCTCCTGGTGTCGTGGAGAAGTCTGCAACTCCACTTCTGGATTTGCTGACAAAAGAAAAGAACCAGTTAGAAGCACAGCTCAAACTGCCACTCAGAGAGGAAGAAAAGTCAAAAGACCAACTGGAAAAGGTCAGTTTGCTGACTGACAGCCTACTTAGAGATTTTGTGAAAGACACAGTCAATCAGTTACAGCAAATAAAGAAGGTCAGGAATGAGAAAATACAGCTCAGCAACCAGGAGCTGTGTGATGTGAAGGAGGAATCCAGTAGCCCATCCCAGCAGGTTGAAAAGCAGATTCCAGATGGACTGAGTAACTTCTTCCTAAGTTCTGATTTGGAAGATGACAGAGAAGAACTTTCCTCTCCAGACATGTGTCCCAGACCAGTGAGTAACAGACATCTTGCACTGATTTTAAGAGCTGATTGTTCTTTGACTGGTAATGATTGAATCCAAGGCATTTTGTGTGGCACCAGGTTTTCTCCCAAGTTCTGTTGGGCGATGTGGAGATTACCTGTATGTACGTGTCTTACAAGTTCCTGTGTATCCCAGTGCATGGCTTGTTTTGGTAGCCACACAGGCTGAAAGACACAGTTGGGCACATGAAAGTGAAAAATATTTCTTTTAAGTTGCATTCTGCTTCCACATTCAATTTGTCTTTAATCTTTACCCTCAGTTTTTATTCTAAAAATGGCAAAATAGACTCTAAACTTACTTCTATCTATTTTCAATATGAAAGAGTCATTCTCAAACATAATTAGTTGCTATTGAGGTCATTTAGGTGTCAGCCTGCCCTATCCACTGAACTAATATATGATGAGTAGTGGAAGTTCAGGCTTCCCCAGAATAACCATTAATGGTACAGATATAGGACTTGTCCTTTCTGCTAGAGCTCCCAGCAAACTTGTCTGCTTTGCCAAGGATCTCAGTACTTGGTCACCACTGAAAGCTTCAGCCTGTTTCACCAGTGTGGGCACTACTTTGTCAATGAAACAGCCATCACCTGCTAAAAGGTTTTAGGCTGTTGATTTAGATCTGAGACTGCTGGTGAGTGAAATGAAAAGTTGTGTCCCATTATCAGTCTTTAAACCAGTCAGTCTTTCATAAACAGGTAAACATTAGGACAAACAGTGAGCAGGATGCTCAGCCTTTTAAGCTCTGTAGGAACCCCCTGAAAGTATTCAAGGAACCCCAGGTATTTGATTCAAAACATTCTTAATTTTCCTGTGAGCTATTTCTTAATTTGCCTGAGTATTTGTGCATGTACTGCCAACTACATCAGTAAAGCATTTAAAAACATAAGCTGAGTTAGACAGTGGTGTGACACCCTTTCATATTTATTCTGTGGATCTTAATTCACAGGAGAGCCCAGTGTTTGGTGCCAGTGGTCAGGAAGAGCTTGCCAAGAGACTGGCAGAGCTGGAGCTCAACCGTGAGTTCCTGAGTGTGCTGGGAGATGATCAAGACTGGTTTGATGAGGACTATGGCCTGAGTTCCCGTAAGCTCCAGCAGAAGGAAGCCGAGGAGCCGGCAGTGCTGCCCCAGGTGGAACTGCAGAAGGTGCCGACAAAGCCGTGTGAGGAGCCCCTGGCAGTCCCTCACACTGCAGTGGAGGTGGAAGGTATGGTCCATGCAGCAGCTGAGGAACTCTGGAAGCTCAGGGAGCTGGGCCACGATCTTCAAAGCTGCAGCCTTCGTTCAGACCTTAGTGGTTCCCTCCAGGAGCAGGACACGGACACGATAAACAAGCAGGTTTATAAAAAGGTACAGCCTTCAGGCATCTTGGTCTTGCCCTTTGAACGTTTACCGTGGACAACAGAAGCCGTAACTTTTACTTCTTTTTTTGTTAAGGTGGTATTTGATTTAACAAGGGAGATCTTTGGGGAAATCTTTGCTGAGGATCCTAATCTAAACCAACCTATTTGGATGAAACCGTGTAGGATTGCATCTGCTTATTTTCGCCGAGTCAAAGATCCAAATGATCTGGATGAAATCAAGGTAGGAAGAAATCTTTGCTGTGCATGGACAGTGAGGTGAAAAACATTGTACTAGCACTTACCTGAAGTGTTAGATCATAACAGATGAATCCAGCAAGAGATGGATTCAGAAAAGAAAGGAGATTGCAAACCTGAAAGGGTATTTGTCAAAATGATCCATTTTTACTCAGCAGATTTGCCTCTCTGTTCTTTTGGCTGTTGTTGGTTGCTTTTAAAACTTAGTCCTCTGTGTAGAATTGCCAGGATGACCTTGATCTTATAAAATTGGTATGCTGACAGGCTGCTGCTTTAGCAGATTTCCATGGAACTCTCTATGGCTAAATTGGAATGGATCCAGTGGTAGGGTTGGGCCAAATGGGATGAGATGGATTTTTTACTCAGACATACATACACACCTGTGCCAGCCTCGCTGAGGACAGCAGGATTTGCCCAGAGGGACCCAAAATCTGACTGGTGAGGGCATTGTATTTAGCAAACCAGAGATCTCCTGTTAATGACGGTAATGCTTAAGAAAGGACAAAACCCCAAAAAGCTAAAGCCCTACTGAACCTAGGTTAAATTTTTAGGGCTGGACATTTGGGAAAAAACTGTCTCCCTGAAAGCACTCAAATGAGAACCTTCTATATTGCTCATCAGGACATAAATGAAGACTTCCACCTGTACCATTTCTTCTGAAATTGAGGAGGGGTTGGCAATATTTTGATTAACCTGCTGAAGATAAAGCATGTTAACTGTCTAGAAAAGACAGAAATAGTATCTAGATCACTCTGTTAGTGAAGACTTCCAAAAAAGCGTGTGCCAGGGGACAGCAGGGGCACAGGACAAGGACACCAAATGGCCACCCTCCTTTTCTTTAATATTCTCCCATAAAGTGATTTGTCAGAACCTTCTGTTTGTGTGCTGTTGAATTGGAAGTTTCTGTTCTCATGATTGCTACAGCAGTCAGTGCCTTTTTTTTGCCCCCAGCTTCTGAGTTTAATAGTTGTCCTGCCTGTGTAATGCTGCCTGAGAGACTTCCAGTGTAACTTTGATGCACACACTGTGTCTCTGAGCTAAACAGAAGGGTGTTCTCCATTTTATAAAGTGACTTTTTAGGGGAGGTACTTTGTGCATACCTTTCATTTCTTAGCTCAGATGTGATAATTCTCACCTTTACTGTTCTGTAGAGCTTCATTGCAGCTGAAGTGCTGAAGTTGTTCAGCCTGAGGAAGGAGTCTAATCACAAAACAGACTGGCAGAAGATGATGAAATTTGGGCGGAAGAAACGCGACCGAGTGGATCATATACTAGTAAGTGAATGAAAATAGGCAATCATGTCAGGTACTTCCACCAGGCTGAAATGTGGCATGAGTGTATTTTCAGTATTCAGTCATGCTGTTTAAAGGATACAAAGTGTGCATGAGGTATTACAGAGGGTGGGTCCTGTGCCAGTGAGTTAAGGTGACTTGAGTGAATTCTGCCTTCTGATTTGACTGGAGTATAAATTTACTCACTCCTAAAAGTTTAAAGCACAAATTTACAGAGGGAAACACTGAGTTATTTCACTAAACCTTTTCTTTTGGAAGGGAATATGGTTTTTTTTCTTTTACTTTAATTTAAAATAGTTTTATTCTGAAGTAATATTTAATTGGAGACCATGGTACAAAGAACTTAATTGAACTAGTGAATGCAACTGCCACTGGGGCAGAGACAGTTCAGTGTTAAAACTGCCTAAGATGGAGCATGTCTGGCTGTGTACTGGTCTTTGAAAGTTACTTGTTGGGTTGTATTGCAGGATGATTAACATCTTTATTGGCTGTAATGATAGTGAAGGTTCTGCTTGGGAATATGAGTCGTCATTAACACTGTGCTTCACTTAATTGTACCTGAAATTGATTCCACACACACACACATATAAGTAACTTGGAATCATGGGTCGTGTGGTCTTTTAATTGGCCATCACTGGGAGGTTTCCAACACAGAGTTTTTCCAGGGGTTTAACTGTATGTAAGTAGAATACCTATGTATAGGTCCCAATACATCCTGATAGGCTTGATTCTGGGATATGGAGGTTATGAAAATGTGCACAAAAAAAGATCTATGTTTAGATCCCCAAGAGAACTAATAATAGAGCTACTGTACTTGTGTACTAACTACCTAATTTCTTTGCAACATACTTAGAAAGATTCCTGACTGGAAAAATTTTTTTCTAGTTGAAGGTATCCAAAGTGCTTCAGGTGAAATAAGTTTGAAGTTCAGAATCCGGTCTGTGATTTAGATGCAGACCCAGACATCAAAGATTAATGAAGCTCTTACAAGTTTGGCTTAATAAATAATGTGCTTAATTTTATTTTGTTCTCACAAGAATATGGTAATGAAATTTTAGCTGAAGACCAGGAATAACTCTGTGAAGGTTGCAGAATGCCATGCTTTAGGAAATAAGGCAGTCTCAGTGGCATTGCTAAAAAATTTGTACTGTAATGAGAGACACTACCAGAGAAACTTCTGAAAACCTAAGGAAATAGTGTTCAGTTTCCCTTGCCCTATTTTATTAAAAGTCTCTATAAAACATGAAGTATCTGGACAGCTTTCTCTGTCTCTTAATCAGCCCCCAACTTGTACTTAAGGTCGTGGGTTCTGTAGTAACACAAATCCAAGGCCAGAAGTGGATATACAGGTCAGTGCAAGACCTGCTGCCTATTCCCTAGTAACTCACAGTGTAGCCCTAAACCAAGAGGTCAGTTTGGGAGTTTTCCAAATTCCTGAAAGGGAAATTGAGACTTTTTTGGTAGATTTAAGTGCTGTAGAAGCTTCTTTAAAAGTCACAGTTGAAAATGGTTTATTCAAGTTTTTCTGGATATTTAGCCAGCACACAACGTGCAGGGGATGTCATATGAGTACATACATGAGCTGATTGATTCTCCACATTACTTTGCTGCTGGTAAAGACAATGACTGTTAAAATAAAATGTGATCTTTTTAAAGCAGAAATGAACATTCTTATGCTTCTGTTAGTTGCACTGAAACTTTGAGCACAGTTTCTTCACTTCTCCTTTAAGTAAAATTAACCTTAAAATGAAAACATCCCTTGACAATTTTTTGTGGAGACAACCTGTGTGTTTTAGTGACTTTGAGAGGATTGAACATGCTGACTGTCTAATATTGCCTGATCCAAGAGCTAGGCATGGCTTTTATTTCTTATTTGGGCACAGAAACCAATGCCAGGCTATTTTACCCAACTTACTCTCTCCCTGATTATCCCTGGGTGTGTCCTTTTGGGTTTATTTTACTAAACCCAATTCCCCGTGGTAGGTTCAGCCTTGTGGGGAAGGGGCATGCTGGGACCTGTGGGTGACCACAGTCAGCTGTCACACCTGCTGGGAACTAAGGGGGAACAGGATGTCCTTTGTATCCTTGCTCTGCCTTTAGGTTTGCTGCTTCCTCCAATCCGTGCATCTTTAGTTGCACTTTCGCTTTCGACTGCACTTCCCCAGCATTGACACGAATGTGGTGTCACCAATATGCAGCCATGTTTTAGTGCCAGTGACAAAAAAAAACCATCTTCCTCTTGTCCTTTTTGCATCACCTTTGATCAGTCATCTCTGTCTTCAGAAAGCATTTGCATTGGGATGCCTTCATGGATCTCTCTGATCTGCTGGATAGTTGCTCAGGTTACTAACGTTTACTGCAGATCTTTCTTTCAGTAAACAAGTACGGGATGTTCACATTTATGAAAAGCTACTTTGTTTAAAATCAAGTGAAGGGAATGTCCAGGTGTTTGCTTTCCTCCTCTTATGTCCCTTCATATTGCTCCTTTATGACCTGTGTGCAGTCTGTGCTGGGTGGAGAATGTCAAATGTACCCGTAGGCTGAGGTGCTGCATTTTGGTGCATCAGGGCTGCCTGCACCTTCCAAAATATGTTTTTAAACTACAGCAAACCCCCTCATATCTCCTTAAGTTCAGGTACTAACAACAGGTTGTTTCCACTCCTTTTTTTCCCACTTGGGTCTTCAGCCAGAACTCCCTGTGCTGATCTGTTTGTGTGGGGCTAAAACAAACTCTGGCATTGCTTTCCCTGCCAGCTCCTTTTATCTGGAACTTGAGAAAGCACAGCTCACACGATACTGCCTAATCTGTGTGTTTAGTTTTCACACCTGAGGAGCTGCCAACAGAGTGCTGAAAAGTGCTTGATCTTCTGACCTGTTGACTTAAGACCCAGAATGTTTCTTTCTATGCAGCAACTCTGCAACAAAGCAGGGCTGTTCCTACCAAACTGGCTTACTCGGAAATCCCACTTCTGCAGCACCCCAGATCTGAACCCAGGGGGAGTGCACAGTCTCAAAAGTTTCAAAACCTACTTGTGTGCTCAGCTGTGTGTCTTAAGATTTCCAGGCACACTGAGAGCTGTGAGAATGCACCTGCCTGCCTTCCTCCTGCTGGCATTCTTCCAAGGCACTAGTTTATATCTGGGGTTTTATTCTTTTCAGTCTCCTAAATGGTCTAGTGACTCCTTAAATGTCATTTATTTTGGAGATATTCATGGTTTTGAACATGAACCTCCAGAAACTGCAACATGCCAACTCACTCTGATTATATTACTTTAAGTGGGGTTTTTTTTGGTGCTGTGACATTTATCAGATGGCCAGCAGGACTGTGTGACCATGCTATCTCCTGATTTTCCTTTTGCATGTATGCCTCCTTCTTTCTTTCTGTTTTAAAACAAAAAGTGTGCATACAAAAGAAAGAGCACAGAAAAAAAACCCCTCACAGTGCTTTCTGCGTTGCATCACTATTTATCTTTTCCTGTAGCATGGAATTCAGTTTCATTAAAACTGTAGTTCTCCTGACTTTGCCCAAGTGCAGTGTCTCTCTGGTATAGAGCTCTTACTTCCTGGTGCAGTTCTACTTTTGTCATGACAGTGTGCAGGAACTTAAATGCTGGGCAGGTACTGAACACAAGGCAAAGCCCATTTCCATGAAAGCCATGATAGTTGTCAGATATTAAGCAAACTGTCTCCATTGCTTAGGAGCACTTTGTGGTAACACAAGGAGTGGATCAAACCTTTCCCAGACAAAGGAGTCACAACTGCTTTGGCTCAGATGGCTGCAGCCAGCATGGCAGTGTCCACACATGTTCTGAATACACTATAAACAAGACTTGCCTGCAGCTCTGCATTGCACATTCTCTCAGTTTTCCAAAAGTATGCTCGAGGAAGTCCTCCTAATGCCAGAGGAAATTGTGCACTGTGCCTTTGAGAGAGAGGGGAACGATAGAGGCAAGAGAAAATTAATCACAATGCTGTTTTCCTGTCTTCATCATTCTCCTGCTATTAAACATCCAACCTTTCCCTGCCTGGATCAAGTACCTTCTCTAGGTCTTGGCTTCACTTTTTAGCAGTGAGGTGGCTGCTGGCCTGGGAGGGTCAGGCAGAAAATCACATCAGTCAGAATCATGCAGCTGCTCCCAGTTACCAGCCTTGGACGTCATCGGTCAAGGTCCCTGGGCGTCCCCCAGCGCTTGTCTCCACCCACCTCCTTCATCTTCAGGATCTTTCCCCATTTCTAGGGTCTTTCCTGCAGCAAGGATCTTCACCTTTTCACTTTGGGCCCCTTGCTTTCTTTCCCAAACCACTTCTGCTTTTAGGGAACCATTCTTTCTGGCACCACCTCTTCTTTTCATGACTCCAGTCATCTTGCTTTTCCTTATCTGAATAGTCTGTGGTGCAGACACACCACAAATGATCAGTCTGCAAATTCCTCCTTCTGTCTTATGCCTCTTTATTGATGGGAGGACCTGGAACATGCTGCTGTTGTTTATTTTATCAGAATTTACAACCAGCACATACGGGTTGCAGGCAGCACATTTCTGTGGGAGAGTTCAGGAGTCTTTCAGACATTCACCCCCACACAAACCCACACCCAATTATCTGCCACTTGTTAGCCTACCATTTACATTATTTTTTCAGTAATGTTACTTCTTCCTTATTAGTAAGAAGCCTAATGAAGCCATTAATGCCTTGTCTTTGACAGCTGTGTGGGACAAAGGTGCTGGCTGTGCTGGCACAGATTTGTAAGCAGGTAACGTGACTCTTCCAAAGCCGTTTGCAGGAAATCCCTGCCCCTCTCCCCAAGCTCTTAAGAGAGGAAAGGAGCTGTCACACCGACACCCCATTTATAACTGAGACCTCATGAATGGCTGCAAGCCCTGCAGCAGTGCCTGTTCCCCAGGGTTCCCATAGCAGCCTGTTCTCGGGCTTCCCACCGTGCTTGGGTTATTGAATCATCATTATGCTACAGCAGCTGTCAGCTTCAAACCAGACCAGCTTCTGGGAGGTTTAGCTTCAGGCAAAGGGAAGAGAGGGTGTTTGGGCTGTAGTTCATGTCCTCTCTTTTGAAAACAACACTGTTACTTATTGATCCTGGGTTAGTGGATTTTTCAGTGTGTTTAACCCTGGTTTGGCAGTGTTTAGGTGTCTGCCCCACTTGTACCATGTAAATGTATTTTGAGTTCAGAGTGTAAGATTTATGGTCAGAGGAGATTTCTGCTGAATCTGAGTAGAGAAAGAGCTTTCAACAGGATTTTTTTGTCATTTTAAATGCAAGCAATGTTTGCATCCATTCTTTCTTTTCCAAAAAGTTTGAACTTTGCTAGGGTGTCTCTGCAATACTGAAATAGTCACTGAGACAAATTTTAGTAAGTATAATTGGAGATGTCCAGTTTTGGAGACTCTCAATAAAACTTGATTTGCTGAATGAAATTAAATATTTCAGTCTGATACTTTTAAACCACCTATTTGTCACTGACCAGTAAAAGAGTATTTTCCTTGTCAACCATTTAGGAATAGAAGGAAATAAGTACTCTTTGAATGTAATGGCACAAAATTCCATTTGTGATAATGCTGTCAAATCCAATGAAGCATGGAGTATTCTGTGCAAATCCAACAGAGCATGGGATATACTGTGCAAATGAATTGTAATGCTGTCTTAAAACATATGCCAGCATTTTATTTTCCTGTGCAGAAGAATTGGAGAAGTTAGTTGTTTCCTTAAAGTTCTTTAAACTGAACTACAGCAAAGTCTTTTCTTTTTCTTCTTCCCCCGTTCAAGGCCTTTGCATCATTTCTTAGCAGTTCAAACCTCATCGAATCAGCTTCTTGCAAATAACATAATTAGGGACTCTTAACAGAGCTTCTGCTGCTGGCCAAGAATATCCCATTATCTGAGTTCTTTCAAGTGAAACTTGTGTGGGAATATGAAATCCTTTAAAATAGATGCTACAGTGAAAGGTAGAAAATGTTCATACAGTGAAATAGCCTGGCTCACAGGGATCTGTGTTCATTTTGCTATTCCAAGCGTTTCCTGTAATCTCTTACAAAGACAGATATGTTGTTGGCAGATACACACTGTTTTGGACTCTTTCTGGAACTTTGCAGGGGATATTATCCTAGAGCAACAGAATTGTAATGTTTGTATTGCCTTTCTCCCTCCAAGGTGCAGGAGCTCCACGAGGAGGAAGCGCAGTGGGTGAACTACGACGAGGATGAGCTGTGTGTAAAGATGCAGTTGGCAGACGGGATCTTCGAGGCCTTAATCAGAGACACTGTTGATGTGCTGAACCAGATCAACGAGAAACAGCGGAGGCTGCTGCTTGTCTGACAGTGCTGGAGTGAGCCCAGAGCTGCAGAACCACGGAGTCAAGGCCTCCCTGACCCCTGACCTGCTCTCCACCTGCTCCTGCTGCGGCTGGACTTCCATGCACAGGGTCTCAAGGCAGTTCAGATGCGATGAAAGGAGCCTGAACTTGCATCTGCTACCACTCGAGACCTCGCTCCAGATTTATTGTTTGAAACAAGCTGATCCCTCACTCGAGGCTGCTTTGTGGAGTGCTCAAGACTGTTCGTGTGCCAATGCATTTATAGCACAGAACTGTCAGCGGCTGTCTGGGGCCCCAGCCTGGGGCTTTGACATGTTCGGCTTGTTCCCTGAAAGGGTTGGGTTGAGTTGGGATATTGGCTGTTTTGCTGGAATGGCTGTCAGCCATCAGTACTCAACTTGTCTTTAGAAATGTGAGTAATTTGGAGAAGCAACAATTTGGTCAGGTTTTGGTCGTAAGTGGAGACTTACCGTACTGAACAGTGTTATAATCTTAACACCTCTTCTCCTGCAGCCCTAACAATGTGCATCAATTCCTTCTGCTCCAGAGCCCATTTAATTCACTTCTCTGTGAAGCTGGTTTTCATCTTTCTTCTCTGATGTGGTACTAAGCATGGTGCCAGCCCAGTCCAGGGAGATTAGATGATGTTACTTCCTGCATACAAGTAAAGAATTCTTGCTGCTTTGCCGATGTAACTTGCTTCAGTCCTGAGGCGGAGCAAGACAACGGCCGCCTAATGTCGAGTGTGAAAGATGAGCCCTTGGACAACTTTCCTCCTACCGTGTAGCACTTCTCTTCCTGGAGCACCAGCTGCTCCCAGATAACGGATACTCAGGATTTTCTCAGGCACGAGACATGCAGGAGTGGAAAATGTTTCCTCACAAAAAATTTGGCCTTCAATCCCTCAGCTTTCTCCCTCACTGTCACCTAATAAGTTGGAGAAGCTGTTACTTGAACAATTTAGAGAACAGAGAGTATTCACCAAAGAAAGCGGTGTCTGGTGCTTGACTGTCTGCATGTTTTGTGCTTGTGGGTTTTTTATTTATTTTCAGATAATTTATTAAGTGGGTTATAGGAGAGTGTCCTGTGCAGTTGGCTGCACTGTCTTGTGTTTTGGGACAGACGAACTTGAGAGAGCATCTGGTTTGGAGACTTCCAAAGTCCCATATTCTTCGCACAAAACCTCCAGCTTCTCGAGGCAGATACGAGGGGGGGGGGTGAAGGTGAGAAGAACCAAACCTCAGTGACCAAGGACTAGGAGTGGAGTTTCACCACACCTGGTTCGGAGACAATGGAGAGTTGAGGGCGCTGAGCTGAAAAATGATGTGAAAATTCCCAGCTCCATCTGTTTCCTTCCTTTCCCAGAACTTCTGCACCATGGGCAGCTGTTACCTGGTTGGTTTGGTGCTGGATTCAACTGCAGTGTCCTTCTGCTGAGTGCTCATTCCTAACCTGTTCCTCCCGTCCTTGTGTTTTTCTTGGAGGAGCACAGACAATCTGGGGTCGAACTCTGATGCCTTAATAGTGGATGTCCCTGTTTGCTAACCTGGGACAAGACCCAGAGGAAAGTCGGATTCTCCAGACATGCTGGAGTGCAGAAAGACGCTGAAGCCTCAGAGGTGCCCCAGAGATGCTGTGGCCCACAACAGACGTGGCGGGGAGATCTCAACCATTTTGTTCACCTGCTCAGTTCTTGGGCTCCCCACTGTGCACACCTCTGCTGCTGCTCCAGTTTGGTTTCTCTTTTCCACCTTTTTTTTTTTTGGTTGGGTTGTTTAATGTTTGGGGGTTTTTTTGAAAGCTATCATTGGAATATTTGCATTTTGCACGATGACACACAGCTGGTAATTCTTCAGGGACAGCACTGGGAAATGTTGGATTTGCCAGAGGTCCATGCAGATTCTCAGATGTAGTGTTGCCAGCACCTCACTTGTGAGTTAATGGGGAGCCATATCCATGGGAGCTTAATGAGTGGAAGGAGAAGGAGGAGGTAGTGGTGGATAGGGGCACATCCAATGGGCATATGCATGTCTGTCCCACAGTGGTGGCCCTTCTGGCTGGCTGGAAGTCTGGTCGAGCATTGCTCAGCTTTTTTTCTTAAGTGATTCATTTGTCCATGTAAAATGTCATGATGCTGAACCAGGAAGCTCTTAAGACAGAAGCAAACTAAAGCTGCTAGATTTAACCAGCATGGTGTCACTGGTTGGGTCACCACCTCAGATTCCCTTTCCTGGGTGTATCTTTTCAGTAGCAAGGATTGCTATTTTTTATAGGTAGCAATTAAGGAAAGAGGGCAGAAACCTGCAGTGTAGGTTTGCACCTGGAGCATCAGGTTAGGTTCTGTTCTGTAGATACCATGGTCAGGGTCGAGAAGGTTGCCCTGCATGCCCAAGGCTTTTTGGCCATTCTGAGGGATTTGTGGGGTGTTTCTGGTCTGTCCAACAGCAGGGAGGAGGTCGTACAGTCGGGCCTGACAAGGTACTGCAGTCTGTTGGAGATTGTATACCTGTTTATACAGGTATAAACTGCTGGCTTTAGAACCCTCAACAGAAGCAGTAACTGTTTTTACAGCTGTTTGGACGGAAGGAAGCTGTGTCTAACTAATGGCTTTATTCCTTTGCAGACATCAGCGTTTATTTTTGGTAGCAATCCTTGCTAGGAGCAACCCTAAAAAGAACTTATTACTTTCTTATTACTTTCTCAATACCTCAAGTGTGTTGAGTTGCTTTGGGTTGAGTGTATGTTCAAAACCTCGAGTGGGTTGAGTACTCGTGGGCTGATCATTGCAGTGGTTGGGCTGGGTTGGGCTGGTAACAAGGAGATATGGGGAAGCCTGGGGTCCCACAAACAGGCTGAATTCTCTACTTCTCTCCCCAACTTCCCCTTTATAAGAACAAGATGATATTCCTGGGTCTGGTTATCTCAGTGCAACCACGTTAGAAGATTCAAGGCTTGAGACATTTTGCTGAGACCCACGAGCTGTCCAGGGCAGTGGCTGCCATCACTGGGGAGATGCTGCTCCATTTTGGGAAGGATCCCAGGGCCAGGTGGGAAAGCCCAGGCTTGTGAGGACATGGAGCACAAGTACCTCTCTCACAGCAGGACGCTCCATGAGCTGCACTGTGGGATATCAGTACTTCTGTCTTTCAGAAAAGGCTTGTTGCTCATAAGGTGGAATGAGGGATTGAAAAATCCCATCTTGTTCCCTTTCTTTTCTTGAAAAAGTGGCCTTAGCTTTTTGCAATACTTGAATAAGTGTGTACCTGCAGAAGACCTTCAGTAGCACAGTGATAGAGACCTTTTAAGTGACTATTCTGCAAGGAACTGTGTGCAGTTCCCACTTTCATATCCCTTTGCTACCTTCAGAATATTAGGAAAATACAGTACTTTTCAGCAGAGAAACAGTTGGATCTTATAAGGTATTTAGTGCATCTGAAGTGTTTACAAACCAACTAAAATGGAGAAAAGCAAACTATCAAACTTCTTTGTAATTTAAGCATTAAATGCAAGATTATATACAGATGAAAGAGGAATACTGTAATTAACCTGCATTTACTAGGTTTTTTTCCCTTGACTTTGCAGAGCCTTTTGATACACATTTGCAAAGCCGCCTTTCGGGAGGCTCCGTCTCCCCGTGTACTGTGCTGTGGAGATGCTGAAAAGAAACCTGTTTACTGTGTCTGTGTAAATAACCTGGTAACTTGGGGTTTGGGCCAGTTTCAGCTCATGTTCACATCCACAGCAGCTTTGCACAGTAGACAGACCTGAGGATGTGGAGGGGTTGGGGGTTTCTTTTTTTTTGTAATTAAGAATTGTAAAATAACCAGGGTGGTCCCTGTGTACACCAGTGTAAATATCTTTGGTAACTGAAATGTACTTTAAGAGAACAAAATCTGTAAATAAACTGATTTATAAATTAATCTTGTTTCCTGGTTTTTATAAAATGGAGCTTTATAATTACCCAAGTGGTTGCTAATTCTGAAGGTGTCCTGGAGATTTGTCCCTTGTACGTTCCCCTTTCTGCCTGATGCTGTACTTGGGATGCCAATCACAGTCCACAAAATCCCATTAGAGTTGCCTTAATTATAATCATAACGTTATTAGAATTTCCTTATTGTTAAAGCTGAGTGTTGATAAAAACAGAAAATAGCATTAAGCAGTCACTGCAGGAGTGTTCTGCGGGAGAAAAACTACTCCTTGTACATGTTTGTTTAAATTGGGTTTTAAAAACTCATAGTTTAAAACATTTGGGGGGGGGGAAGCTATTTTTAATGCTAACCAACAATCTGGGAATTAAATTCTGCAGAGAGTCTTGTTTGGAATCCCTTAATTAGGCTCCTAGATTGTTACAGCTCCACAGAGCTGCTGTTACCAAGCACCAGTCACTTCTTGGCTGATGGGGCAAACGTTTCTTCATGGAAACTTTATGTATTGGTGGGACTTTCCCTAAATCTTTGCTGTTTTCTTTCCAGCACAAAACAAACCCAAGCCACTTTAGCACGTGAGAGGTCCTGGAGCCCTGTAAGAGGACGGCTGAGCACTTGCAGTGCCAAACCACAGGCGTGCGGGCACGTGGGGTGGAGTGGCAGCGTGAGGCGTGTAAGCCCAGGTGTTTATCGAGCCTCCTCAGTGCCTGTGGCCACTGCTGGTCCCGTACCTCTGCTGTGTTGTGGTGCCTAAAGCCCGGCGGAAAAGCTTTGCTTTTCATTTGCTGCGGGTCTGTACAAAACCCAGCGTTGGTCATTCCAGCTTGGAGGGCGCTGCTCCTCATCACCCTGCTCTGCCTGGGAGGGGTGCGTGCGTTATAGGGGGAGCCTCTGTAAACTAAACCATTGCCAAGGCATTGCTCAGTGCTGAGCAGTTATTTGTTATTTGCTTTTCCTTAAGGAGGTACCTCATCCTGGAGGAGGAGGACTCGCTGCATTCATAGTGGAAGCAGCTTTGCTGCGGTCCCGCAGTGCCAGTGTGCAGTGGGACTGGTCCTCAGTGGAGCGCGCCGGGAACACCATCCACAGCCCTTGTGCAGACAGAAGCACGTCACAGCCCCCTGAGCTCAGGGGGTTGAACCAGCCAACTCAGCGGTGGGTCGTTCGTGCCCGAAGGGCCGAGACAAAGTGGTGCTGCGGCCCCTGTGCGCTCATTAGCGAGCAGCAGGAGAGCATCCGTGTCGCGGCTTTCCTCGCCCCGCAGCGATTTTGCTCCATGAATCCTGTGTTTTTGGGCAGTGATCTACTTGCAGCCATCAGCATCCATCCCTGGAAGTGGCTTTTTCACACTGGAAAAAAAAAAAATGATCTGTGCTTTCCTGGCTGAAGAACTGGCTTCCTTTAAAATGGGCTCGAGTGGTGGGAGCGCTGCCAGGGCGCTCCGGCGGGTGACACAGCAAACTGCTGCCTCGCTGCCGTCCTTGCCCAGCATGCCCAGTAATCAGCGTGATGAAGGCTCTCATTTCCTCATTTGCAAGTCTACGTTGCTTCACTTCGGCGCTGACTTTCTACCGTGGTGTTTGTGCAACTCTTCCCGGCACCCTCGGAGCGCGGTTGCCTGTGACAGGCGTTTCACCTGTGGACCTGGTGCAGCTCCCGGGTTGGGCAATGGCAGGCAGCCGCCTTCCCGATGGCACGCTGGATTGAGTTGGACTGTTTTGGTGCCTCCCTTCCTGGGTACCACCCGCTCCCAGGGGGCGTGGTGCCAGCTGCAGCCATCCCACGTCCTGAGATGCCTGGCAGTGCGCTGGAGCATTTGAAATGTTGACTCTGCTCCAGACGCCGCCGTGCCCTGCCTGGCACAAGGGCTTCTGCAATGTCTGGGCTCTCATTAACACAGCCCTCGGAAGAAAAGGAGCTGGTGGGGAGCTGCTGAACGCCAGGAGATTTCAGAGTGCAGGAAGGAGAGGAGGGGGGCTGCCCAGCCGCTGGCACCCAGCCCGGAGCATGGGCCATTGCCTGGCAGGAATGCAGATGAGATGTAATGGAGTTTGAAAGCACGGGGCACTCTCTGGGATGCGGGTCCTGTGGGGGAGGGAAAGGCACCCTGTGAGACCTGGAAACTAGAGCAAACAAAACCCGTAGCCCCAGCCCTGCACCTTCCTGCTTGTTCCTGAATAAGGTGCTGCAAAGATTTAGGGAAAAGGAGGAGAAAAAGGACAGCTCTGTTTTGGAGGGTGAGAGTTGGGCAGGACCAGGGGCATGGTGGGGGGACACTTGGAACATAGATACCTTTGTTTGCTTTTCAAGTGTGCTGTGTGAGGATGGCCTGGAGCAGGTCTGGTTGGTTCCTGCTCTGAATGTTTCTCTTGGCCCCAGCGTTCCAGTCCTTTGCTCTACCTGTACGAGACCTTCCATGTCCCTTGGGCTGTGTTCCCTCCCCATTGTTGTTTCCTGGTGGCTTCCTCTTGCAGGCTGGCCTGTCTCTCACCACCCAGTGAAATCTAGGCTGACTTGAACTAGGATTTTGTCTGAGAATTTGCTGGAGGTGAATGAACAGCAGCTCTGGGGGTGTCCCAGAGATTTTATTTTCTTTTATTGTAGCAAAATAAAGGAGGCTGCAGGGGACCTCACCCTTCGTGTTGCTTGCCTCGAGGAGCTCAGCAAGGAGCCTGATCCAGTGTCCGTGTCCAGCTGTGTTGCTCCGTAGAGGTGATGGAGTTAGTGCTGCTCAGTGAACCTGTGATTGGGCACAGCAGTCCTGGGTAGGTGAGACCTTGCTTACGTTGCAGGACTACTGTCACAGCAAGAGAGGAGTGCTCCGTTGTCATCCCTGTGGTATTCTCAGTTTCATGCGCTGCAATTAAACCACCTGCCAAATAATGATGTGGCAAATCTGGGCGGTGTGGCCTCCTCCAATCTGCTCCTGGAAACTGGGAAGATGAGCTGGGGTGGAAAACATCTGCTCTGTGCAGCCTGGGTCATGGTGATCCTTTATGACTGTCGGTAGATCTTAAGTTTGCAGGTAAAATGTTCCCTTCCCAGACATACCAATGACAGTGCCAGTTCCTCCTGATCCCCCCCAGGTTCCTCTGAAAAGAGCAAGGGCAGTGTTGCTGCCGTCCTTTGGAGCAGGGATGAATCAGCAGAGGGTGAATAGCAGGGAGGTTGGTACTGCTGTAGTCTCTCTGCAGACACAAACTACGTGAACACATTCATCACATCCTGAGAATGCACCCCGGATTTGCTTTTGCACCTCTCGTTATTACAGGCTGGTTGGGCTTGAAAGGTAGAAATCAACTATTTCTGACCAAGCCTGTCTCGCAGAGTCAGCAATTCCCAGCTACCACTGGGGGCTACAAGGGGATTTCCTGATCTGCACAGGTGTCAGCCTGGCAGAGCCAATGCAGGGGGTGGGAAGCCATCGGGCTTTACATCCACTCCATGTGTTATTCCCTGTCTTGGCCAAGATGGCAGGTTCGTGGCACAGACTCTTCCAAAGGTCTCGTCTGAAGCCATGTCTCAGCGGAGGTGTGACTCGTGCCACTGGTGGAAAAGTGCCACCTGGATTGGAATGTCAGGGAGATGGCAGGTGGCACAGTTTTCACTCACCCTCTGAGGCTGTTTGGAGACATTAATCGGGGAAATGAGGCTTTTTCTTTTGTTTACAGAAGGACCACACTTTAAGCAGTGCTGTGCTCCAGATCAAGGAAGGCTCCACTGAGAGTTCATCACTCCCGTCTTATGAAGCTGGAGAGGAAAACTGTTAAGCCTCCTCTGCAACTGGTATTTCCAAGGTGCTTATGGGGCAGTTGGATGCAAAATTCTCTGAGCAGCCTCCAAAATGCCAGTGTTGGGTGACGGAGTTGCCATGATTCTATCATGAGTCTTGCATTGGTTGCGTGTTTTCCTTGGAGTCAGTTCCTGGAATCACACAATTAGGTAGGAACGTGTTCTTTAATTTTCAAGGAAGAAAGTCCATTTCAGGATCTCCCTGGCCCCGAACCTTCTCAACCAAAAAGAAGGAAGAAGGTCCTGGGCTGGCTCACCTGGCCATTTTGAGCCTTTGGTGTTTTGCAGGCAGATTCATGCTTTTAAAAATGGACGATAAAAGCCTTTCTCCATTCTTTGAAAGATAGTCCTTTCCATCACTTAAAGGGCTGAATACATAAAACCCAACTACTTTTTCCTCTTCTCCTCTCTAACTCAGCACAGAGGCAACCTGGGTAGCTTTGTGTCTGTGAAAACAATCCATTTTGGGTGCACGAAACAAGTTCTGCAGGGCTGAAATGATTTTGATGAGATCGTGGTGGCCTTTGAGGCTCTCAGCCTGTTGATGTTGCCCACGCCTCGTTGACTTCAAGGAGATTCCTGCTGGGTGTTAGTCTGGGAAAGGAGATTTTAGAGCTGATGAGCTTAATGAACTAAAGCCACTGCTCAGCTGCTGCACAGAGACTTGTGCAGCATGGGAACCTCTGTGGTCATCCTTAGCCCATGGCCTTGCTATGTAGGAGTGAAGTACAACTCTTCCCAAAGTTAAGGATGCCGAGCTGGGCGCTGAAGAGTTGGTTGTGAAAACCAAGCAGCTTCCTAAATGTGCCAGGGAAGCCTAAAGTTGGGCTTCAGGGCTGGTTGGGGCTTAGCAGCCGGGCATCCAGGGTCACCCAGCACCCATCCCATGGCTTTGCTGCCTGCAGGCTCCACTGGCAGCCAGAGAGGACAAAAAGGCAGACGGTGACGGGAGGGTGTTTCTAAAACCTCCCCAGACTGCTCCTTGATTGCTTCTAATTCATCTTAGTTACTCTCAAATCCATCTTAAAAAGGGTTGTTTCAAAATCTCTGCTTCGTCTTTGACTTTCCATGCCCTGTCTCAGGGTGTTCTGCAATGAAAATCTTTCTCTTCCCAGTTTGAGGTGGAAGAAAAGCCTCCTTTCTTGCTTTGCAGCAGCATTAAAAGGAAAAAAAAGGCTTTTGGGGCAAGTCTGTGCCTGGAAAACTCCACACTCCGCCGCTGAGGGAGGCTATTGCCTGGGGAGCCTTGGGGATGGGACGTGCCAGCTGGGCAGTAGGGTCGGCAGTCCCCGCTGTTCCTGGGGCAGCAGGAAGCAGGAGCATCCCCACCCCAGGGCTTCAGCGGATGAGCAATGGTGTGGCTCACCCCAAAAGGAGCTGGAGCCCTGGGGTGTGGGCTCTTGCCCCTGCACCTTAAGGGTTCATGCTGCTTTTGCATCTAAAAAAGGATTCAAGGAATTTGGGCTGCCTCGGAGGAAGGAGTGAGCTGGATGGGGAGGATGCTGGCAATTACACTGGTGCTGAGCACCTCTCCTTCCCCTTGATAACCTAATCAAGTTGATGAGCCCTTGAATATAAAGGCTTTGACCCAGGGTAAGATAACGGTGATGACATCCATAAACAGGGGATTTTTGTCTTTTAATCACCAGCTGGATGAAGACAAGTCCTGGCAAGGTCTCTGTCAGTAGTGAGGGACCACCTTTCAGAGCAGCCCTGCACCGTGCTGTGTGTCTCTCAGTCCTGGTTGGATGGTGAGGTGTGATAATCCTTTAAGCATTTAATTACAGCTGGTAGGGCTGGAGCAGACCATCTTCTGCCCCATTCCCATCAGCCTGGACCCGCAGAATATGGGTGGGAGCAATCCCGTGGGTTGTGTCCACCAGGCTCTGTCCCTCCAAGCCAGGCTGTCTCAGGGGGCCCTGTCACTCCCCAGAGCTGTGCCCCGTGTGGAGCCCCTGCCCTCTGCTGCCCCGGCAAGGCTTGGCTCTGGCAGGCTTGTTTTTCTAGCATGGCAAGTCCGCCTAAAATACCTAGGTGGGGCTCAGCATGGATAATGGCCTTTCTGGGGACAGAGCCAGCAACCAGCCCTCAGCAGCCATGAGCACCCCCAGTGCTGGGGGTTCCCTTGGCCTCAGGGGCTGGGGAGGGAGTGGAGGGCTGGATTTTGGGGCTGTGTCCACCTCTCTGGTGCCTGGCTCTGCCCCGGGGCTCTGAGCAACGGGCACCTTCCGCCTGGGAGCCGGTGACGTGGGTGTGTGCGTGAGGGAAGGCACGGCCCTGGGGAGGATGGAATCATGGAGTCCTAGAAGGGTTTGGGCTGGAAGGGACCTTAAAGAACATCTCGTTCCAACCCCCCTGCTATGGGCAGGGACACCTTCCACTAGACCAGGTTGTTTCCAGCCCTGGCCAACCTGGCCTTGAACGTTTCCAGGAATGGGGCAGCCAATGCTGTTCTGGGCAACCTGTGCAACAGTCACAGGGAAGATTCTGCTTTTCCTAACCTAAACCTACTCTGAGTTTGAACCCATTTCCTTAAAGGGGCCACTGAGGTTGGAAGGCTGCTTATTCTGGACGTGGGAGCTGGATTTTGGGGGTGTCACTGGGTATATCCTTGCTGGGCATCCCTGGCAGGGTTGGGGCAGGGGGGTCTCAGGGTGCCTGTTGGGTGGTGCCCCAGTGACACTGGCTGATGTCAGACGCTCCCTGTAATGGTGGCACTGCGGTTTTTGGGGCTGAATCAGACACTGTTGCCATTACGGAATCACAGAATGAATTAGGTTGGAAAAGACCTCCAAGATCATCGAGTCCAACCTGTGACCAAACACACCCATATCAGCTAGTCCAGTCCATGTCCACTCTTTCCTTAAACACCTCCAGGCACTGTGACTCCACCACCTCCCTGCGCATTCCTTCCTTTATCAGAATTTTATCATATTATGCCCTCTGCCCCCTAAGGGAGGGTAACTGCATCAAGGGGGGCATTGCGGGCTCCCCCCTGATGTAGGGGCACTGGGGGGAAGCTGGGGAGGGGGGTGGTTATTTAGGGCTCCCCTGTGATGTGAGCGCACCAGGGGGGAGCTGGGGCGGTATTTGGGGCTTCCCCGTGATTTGGGGGAACTGTGTGGGGTATTGCCCCCCACACACACAATGTGGGGGCGTTGAGGGGAGGTTGGAGAGTTACTGGGGGCTCCCCCCGCGCTGTGGGGGGGCTTAGGGGGTCCTTGGGCTCATCCCCCCCAGCCGTGGGGGTTCCGGGGGGGTTCTCCGCCGTGTCCCCGCCCCGGCCCCGCCTCAGGGGCGGTGCCAAGGGCGGCTCCGGGCGCTAAAGGCGGCTCCGGGCGGCTCCGGGCGGCCTTGGCGGGCGATGTGGCGGCGGCGGGCGCGGGCCGGGGGTCGCGGGGGGCCGGCGGCTCTCCCGCCGCTGCTCCTGCCGTTCCTGCTGCTGCTGCTGCTCCGGGTGCCCGCGGCGCGGCCCGGCCGCCTCTACTCGCCCTCGGACCCGCTGGAGCTGCTGGGGCCGGAGGCGGAGGGGCGGCTGCTGGGCTCCTCCAGCGCCTGGGCCGTCGAGTTCTTCGCCTCCTGGTGCGGCCACTGCGTCCACTTCGCGCCCACATGGCGGGCCCTGGCCCACGACATCCGCGGTGAGTCCTCGGCCCCGCTGTGCCGCCGCCCCCCCCCCCTTCGCCTCATGCCCGCCTGGCCTCCATGAGCTCCCCCCAATCCTCCCTGTGCCCCTGCCCTTGTACCCCCTGCCCCTTATCCCCGTCTCTGATCTCTTCTATCAGCACCCCATTTAATCGCCCGTGCCTCTACCCCTGCGTCCTTAAATTCTCCCCATATCGCTGTCTGTTCACCTGTCAGCACCCCCAAATCCTCCCTGTGCCCCTGAAGCCCCATCAACACCCCTAAATCCCTCCTGTGTCCTTGTCCTATCATCCTCCTCCTCTCCACCCACACTCTTAAATCCCCTCTGCATCTCTGGCTCTGCGTCCTCGTCCCCGTCAGCATCCCCTCATCCCCTCTGCGCCCTCCCCATCAGCACCCCTCCATCCCCTCTGCCCTACCCTCCATCCCCTCTGCCCTACCCTCCATCCCCTCTGCCCTACCCTCCATC
>NW_020884927.1:1273805-1401335 GCF_003945725.1 Corapipo altera
CCATCCCCTCTGCCCTACCCTCCATCCCCTCTGCCCTACCCTCCATCAGCTCCCCAGACCCCCCCTGCGGCCCAGCCTCCCTGGAGCGGCAGCCTGGTGGGAAGGCCCAGCCCCCCCACGGTGCCCAGGGCCTCCCCATGATATCCAGGCCTGGCTTAGCAGCATCCCTGGAGACCCTTCAGCTGGGAGAAGCCCAGACTGAGCCCGCCCCAGGCATAGGGGGGTCCTGCTGCCCCCCAGACCCTCCCTGAGCCCTGCTCCTCCCGGCGCCCAGATGGATATGGATGGCAGGGCGCTGGGCACTGATCCCAGCTGGTTTGTTCCCAGCTTTGACCTTGATGCCTGGCCTGGCTGGTGCCCAGCCCCGCCTGGCGACCCGCGCACGCCGCTGCCGTGCCCCTCACCCTGGCGGGGCTCATCCTGCCTCCCGCGGCATCCCGGGGCGCGCGCGGCTGCTCCCTGTTATTGCCGTAATTGATACAGCGCGGTCGCTGCCGGGTGAGTCAGGGCGCCGGCCGGGCGGGCATCCCGTCCCTCCGAGGGGATGCCGTCCCTCCCCGGGGATGCCGTCAGCGCTCCCCAACGGGGCAGGATGTGAGGAATGGGGTGCGTGCCCGGGCCCCGCGGGGAGAACGCCGGCTCTCCTGGCCCCTCTCCAGAACAGGGTTCCCCCAGGGCTCCCCGCTCCGGAGGCTGGACCGTGGACGGTGTGCCCGTGGAGGCAGGGCAGGGAAGCCGCCCCCGTGCTGCTCAGCATCCTCGCTGCCCGTTCCCACGGGTGGATTTTCGTAGGAGTGGGCTGGGCGGGGAGGATGCCAGGGTGACCCGCGGGCACCACGTGCAGATGATTCCAGGAGCGTGCCTGGCTCCGTGCAGCAGGGCTTGTCACCAGCCCTCCTGTGCCACGGGTGCCAGGGCAGTGGGAAGCGGCTCACCTGCCCTGTCACCTGAGACACAGGACAATCCCACCTCCAGCGTGCTCCAGCCTGGGGCAGCACGGGCTCCATCCATGTGCTGGCACTGTGTCCCTCCCTGTCCCGCTCTAAGGAGAGGCTGGGTGTTCTCCAGCTTGTGTCCTTTACACTAAAAAGAAGCCATTTCAGAGCTTTATTCTCCATTTTCCTTCTGGTTTTCAGAGCCAGCTGCTTAAAATGCCTCCATGCCCCCATTTCTCCATCTGTTTTACCCCAGGAACCTGCTGGTCCTCACCGGGGAGGTGGTGGACAGTCACAAAGGGGGAGTGGATGCTTGGAAACCAGGGGGTCTCTGCTGCAGTGCCTTGGCTTGACTACTGGTTTTGGGTTGATCCCTCTCGGTTATGGACCGTGCCCTTGGTCTGGGGTGAGATGAGGTGGAGCCCATGTTCCTTGCTCTCCCTGAGCCATGGTTAGCCATCCCTCCCCTTCTCCCGGTGGCCTCTTCCCGGGAGCTGGGGCAGAGGCTGGACAGGCAGAACCAGCTGGGCAGGCACTGTCAGGCAGAGCTGCCTGAGCTCCCGCACTGGCGAGGGCAGGGCATGCAAAGCCAGGTCCCGCCTCACACAGCTTTCCCTCTTCCTGCTGCCTGAAAAGTAGGGCACCAAACACCAGCATGGACCACGGCTCTGGATGTTTGGGCTTGGAAAGCATTAGTCGGTATCCTGCGAAGGGCGAGCAGTGATTTTTGGGACAGGAGGATCTGTGCCACCGTCACAGTGGGAGATCACTGCTGTCTCCACAGCAGTTGCCAGGAGCAGGGCAATTTTTGGGGCCACAGAGGGGCTGAGCTGAGCTGACCTCATCCTCTGTCCCCTCAGAGTGGAGGCCTGCAGTGATCCTGGCGGCAATCGACTGTGCCGACGAGGACAACCAGCAAGTGTGCTCCGACTTTGGGATAACCGGCTTCCCCACGATGAAGGTGAGGGCCGTGTGTGCCGAGCACTTCCTGGGTTTCACTGTGCTCTGCCATTTGGCCTGTCCTGCTCTTGCTCAATGAGATTGACAGGGCTACTGGACCAAAATACTCCCTTTGGGGTTGTGCAGGCTGGAGCTGTTTTGCCCTTCCCCAAAACATAGCTGTGGCCAGGCTGCAGCCAGCACAGCTGCCGGGTGATGGAGCAACAGGGTGGGGGAAAACCAAAATGCTGCTTCGTGACGAAATGTAGAGGCCGGATCTCTCCTAGGAGGGGAGAGTCTGAATCCTGAGTTGAAAATGCCTGGGAAAGGCTGCTGGAGGGCAGAGAGAGGTTGCAGGGGCAGGTTTTGTAGGAGGGCACAGGGATGCTGCAGGAGGTGGTGTCTCCTGGGATCCTCCTGTGGTGGCTGGCAGGGTGCCATCCCTCCTCCTGGGCCTGTGCCCAGCCCTTTAGCTGTGTCAATACACTGGTTTGCAGCACTTCCCGCTGCAAACAGAGCCTTGCTCCAATACAAGCAGTGAAGCCAAAGCACTCCAGGTGCTAAACCTGGCAGTTAAAACCAGGATTGCCTTGAGATGGAACTGGGTAGGGATAAGGGCTTTATCAGACATACCATCAGTCTCAGCTTACAGGTCAGCTCAAGATGGGGTCAGATTTGGGGCTTTTCCAGGCAGGCTGGCTTGGTCCCAGCCAGGCCACTCACTGCCCTGGGACACTGACAGAAGCATCTCCCAGGGCAGGGAGCTGTGCTGATGTGTCCACGGCAAGAAATCACTTGCTTCACATCCCCTGTCCCTACCAAGCACCTTTTGCAAACAGTCCCTGCTCCCAGCCCAGCCTGCAAAGCAAACACCTGGCTGATGCAACCTGCTGTCACTGCTGTGGCTGTACTGTGGGCACTGGAGCCACTGTGGGAGGCCAGGAGGGGGGAAAACCCCCTGTCTCCTGCTTTGTCAGAGCTCTGGAGCAGAGAGACAGTGGTTTCCAGGACTGGGAAGGTTCCAGCTGCCTCCGTGGGACCCCTGGAGACACCTGCTCCACTGCCTGCCAGTGCTCAGCCCTTGGCTGGACAGGCTCCCAGCCTCCCCTGCAGCCCTCCCCTCTGAGGATGCCCCAAAAGATGGGAACACCCTCTGTGGTGGCTGGTGACAGTTGGTGTGCTGCAGTGTTGTGGGGAAACTGAGGCAGAGCTGGTCTATGGGCAGCCTCCACCTGCTGGGCTGCACTGCCCCCCGTCCCATCCAAACACTCACTCCAGTTTCCTCCTGTGGTTTTTTTTCCCTTTCAGTTCTTCCGAGCTTTTAGCAAGAAGGCAGAGGATGGGATAAGGATTACCAGTGAGTATTCAGAGCCATGGGGGTTTTTACCCTGGGTGTGAATGTCCCTGCTGCCCTCGCACTTCATGCATTGGGATACTGGGGAGTCCGGTGGGAGCCAGCTCCAAGCTCCCCTTGGCCTCAGCCCATGGGACTGGCTTCCCCGGGACTGACCCCTTGGCATCCTGTCCCCCTCCAGATCCCAGTGCCACGGTCGAGGACCTGCGCCATGCCATCATCACCAACCTTGAGCAGAGCCAGGACTCCTGGCCACCCGCCTGTCCTCCGCTGGAGCCGGCCAGGTAGGGGCACTGGGATGTGGGGGTGGCTCTGGTGGCCTCTGTCCCATGGGGAGCAGGTTTCTTGGGAAATCCTGAACCAAAACCAAGCGTGGAGCAGCCACTGCATCACCCATGTCCCAGGGAGACACAGATAACCTGGCCAGGGTAGAGCCATTTACGTGGCCCAGATGAGATGAGCCATGTTGTTGCATCTCCTAACGAACCTGCTCATCAACCTTAATTAGAGCAAGCAGTTCCTGGGCTCTCAGTTCCTTGGGACATGGCAGTGCCGTGCCATGCTGAGTGAGGCTTCTGCCATTAGGAGTTTTTACTGTCCCAAAAAAGGGTTTCCTTGATTCTGTACAATGTTTTTGAGATCTGAGTTGTCCTTGCCAGACAAGGCAGTTGCTCCACTGTCCTGGGAGGGAGCATTTGGATTTCCCAAAGCAATGGTTGAGCTGGGCTTTTGCTTCAGGTCTCTGGTGCCTCTGTGTCCTAGCCAAAAAGAAACACTAGCCCTGGTTCAGGTTCATTGCTATTTTATCCCCTGGATGAGTGTGCAGCTCCCTCCTGCCCTGCCCT
This sequence comes from Corapipo altera, assembly GCF_003945725.1. Taxonomy (NCBI): domain Eukaryota; kingdom Metazoa; phylum Chordata; class Aves; order Passeriformes; family Pipridae; genus Corapipo; species Corapipo altera. The sequence goes on from NW_020884927.1 coordinate 1,277,879, forward strand.
GCCTGTGCTTTGTTTTTCACCTCCTTGGTTGACCCCAGTGGGTTTTCTCAAAGCCTGTGTACCGGAGCAGAAAATTGGGCTGGAAACTTGAGCAGGGAAGAACTGCTGGCTCGGTGGGGCTGAACCTGCACCAGCATTCCCTGCCAGATCTCAGCCCTGCTCCTTCTGAGTGGGAGGGCAGAGCATCCTGCTGATGCTGAGGCACCTGCTGCCGCCCTCCTCTCTCTTGCAGCGCGGAGGAGGTTCGCACTTTCTTCCAGAGGAACAAGGACCAGTACTTGGCGCTGATCTTTGAGAAGAGCAACTCCTTCGTGGGCAGAGAGGTGGGTACAGCTGCCTTTATCCCCCATGTCTCTTGGAGCACATGTCCCTGGTGCCTGATAACTCCTGGGTGCCTTTGGCAGGGAAGTTCTCTCCAGGCAGGCTCCCTGCTCAGCTTGCACGTGGCTTAGCAGGTGCAAAGTTACACAGGGCGTTAAACAGCCCTGCTGCATCCCGGGTGGGGCTGGAGGTCCCTCTGCCCCCCCCATCTGACCCTGGGGCTTGCAGGTGGCCCTGGACATGCTGCAGTATGAGAATGTGGCAGTGAGGAGGGTGCTGAGCAGCGAGGAGGAGCTCGTGGAGAAGTTCGGGGTCACCACCTTCCCCTCTGGATACCTGCTCTTCCGCAACGGCTCGTTCTCCCGCCTGCCTGTGTGAGTGTGGGACACGGCGGGGTGGGTCTGGGGGTGCTGGTGGGGTGCCATGCTTGTGCTCCATCTCTCTGTGCTCCTTTGTAATTGTTGGAAAGTTCATTAGGAAGGAAGGAGACAGTGGCTGGGTTGGGGAGGCTGGCAGAGGGTTGCTGGTGGGCACTGAACAGAACTGCCAGCCCTGCCTGGAGCTAGCAGAAGGGAAAATGGCTTGTGACTGAGCCATCCCCACACCACATCTATGTGGAGGTGGCGTGGCATGCCTGCCTGGGGCTCAGCTCTGCTGCAGGTTGTGTGTCAGGATACCCACTGCCAGGGCAAGTGGAGAGTACAGACCACCCCTGGCTACGCCTTCGTCTCCTTTGCTTCCTGCTTGGGGCCAGGGGCTGTTTGGGAGGGAAGAGGGACGTGCTCACAGCCTCTCCTTCCTTGCAGGCACATCGAGGCACGTTCCTTCTACACCTACTACCTGCGCACGCTCGCGGGCATCACCCGCGGCTCCTACAAGCTGAACACAACCAGCAGCACCTCCAACGAGACCGACGCGGCCCCGCTGATCCGCGCCGACCGGTCAGACCCCCCGGCACCATCCCGGGGAACCTGGGGCTGGGGGGAGGAGGAGGAAGAGGTGCCTTGGCCACGGGTGGGCAAAGGGCTGGGACCGTGCCTTCCCCTGGGAGAACCCCGAGTCGCGGCTGGGTGTCTGGGGGTGCGGGTTAAGGGACTGATGGGCCCTGTTGTTGCGCTGCCCTCCCCAGCTCCAAGTTGTACATGGCCGACCTGGAGTCCGCGCTGCACTACTCGCTGCGGGTGGAGGCCGCGCGAGCCTCGGCGCTGTCGGGAGCACAGCTGGCTGCCTTCAAGTGCTACGTGGCCGCCCTGGTGAAGGTGAGAAGCTTTTGGTGTTGGGAGAGGAGCTGTTTGCGAAATGCAGGCGCAGGGGACAGGCCACCACGTCCTGGTGCTCGCGGGTAGCGAAGCGTGGCGGCCTTGGGTGTGAGCCCTGTGTCCTGGTGCTCAGCATATCTCACGGCTGCTGTCAGACAGTCCCCACCCCTGTGGATGTCCAGTTTCAGCCCAGAGTCCCAATAAGAGCCAATAGAGGGTGCTGGAGTGTTTCAGACAAGATGTGGGTTGTCTGCTTTGGTGGGCAGAGCACGATTGGCACTCGCAGGAGGTGTCGAGGCAGCAAGTCTTTTCAGAAGTGAGGCTGTTGCCTGCTGGGTTGTCAGAGATGGTCGGAGGGGTTTGTCTCTCTGATCTCCATGCTCAGCTCCAGGAGCTGATCTCCGCAGGCTCCTTTGATAACAGTCCAGGAAAGGGACTCCTGCTCTGAGTCAGGCTCCGGAAGAGCCTAATTTAAGGTCTCCTTTATTCTTCTCTGTTGGGCTTGGTGAAGCTGAAGTGAGTGGGAGCTTTGAGCCAGCACAGGCAGGGCAGTTTAATTTCTTGCTGTGACTGAGTGCTGCATTTGGCTGAGGTTTTGCCACTAAGTCTGCAGGAGCCCTGTCCCCAACCCCATCCCTGTCACAGCCTGGGCTCCTTGGCAGACCTTCAGCCAGCCATGCCCACTTTCTTTGCTCCCTCCTTTGTCACACAGGGTCTCATGCTCAGTTTGGACCTTGCACATGTGCAAGACACCCCCTGTTCCCACCCCTGTCTGCTCTTCCCCAGGAAAGAGCTCCAAACATGAGCCACTGGTGCAACAAGTCTTCAGTCCTCAGCTCAGAACTTCATGTGGCTCCTCCTCTCCTTGCCCTCAGCCATCATCCTTGCTCTTTCTCCCTTTAATGAGAACCACAGAGTTAGGGAAACAAACCTCCATCACACCAGCTCCCTGACTGGGCTGGTGGGGAGCAGCAGTGGTTTTATTTGATCCACTATTAATCCTTCCTGCAAACTTTCCCCTCCATGAGCTGTAGTGGTGGGTGGTGGGTGCCGGTGCTTCCCCGAAGATGCTGAGCCAGCACTGCCATTCCTGCAGTCCTCCACAGGACGGAGCAGCATCCCCAGGATTGCTGCCAACCCAGGCTCAGCCTCTGGGAGCTCAGCCAGCAGGTCCAAGCCTTAACTGTTGCGATCCCAAGAGATATTTAAAGGCAAGGAGAGAGGTAAAAATCCTGAAGTGGAAAGAAGCCTGGAAAGCGGGGAATTGCATGGCAAAGCCTCCTCCTGTCCCAGGAGCCGGGGTGACAGTGCATTTTGCAGCAGAACTATCAGGTCACAGATGAAGTCTGTGAATTTGGGTCTTCCGCTGTGATTCTCCACAGGCCCAGAAATAACAGGTCAGATTCAGCAAAACGCTCCTTTCTTTCGCTTCCCCATCACTTTTTCTGTGTATTCCTGGTCTCATCCTCGGTCTGTCTGTCTGTCCATCCATCAGTGGCACGGGCTGGCCCCACTCCCTGGAGTGGTTTTAAAGTGCAGCTGCTAATCGGCTTTGCCAGACTTATGGTCAGAGTGGCTTTTTGCCTCCCTCAGTTGGGGCTGAGGTTTGGAGCCTGAACATGCACACAGGGGACTTGCCAGCTGTGGGGGGACAAGGCAACAGCGCCCAGCCCCTTGGACACAGGCACCAAAACCTTGCCAGGATGCTGCTGCCCTCCTGCACAGAGGATGCTGGTGCTGCCCAGTGCCTGTCCTGGTGAGCCAGCGGTGCCTGCAGGCTGCCCTGCTGCTCCCAGCATGGAGTCTGTGTTTCCTCAGCCCTCTCCCCTCTCTGCAGTACTTCCCCGGGCGCCCCTGCGTGCAGACCTACCTGCAGACCCTGGATGGCTGGCTGAGGAACTGGACGGAGCCCGAGCTGCCCCGCGATGTTTTGAAGGAGGCCATGAAGAATAACAAAGATGTAAGATGCCCAAGGGGACCCTGGCCCCTGCTCTCATTACCCCTGCCCCTGGTCCCCCAGCTGGCAATACCTGTCTGTCTGTCCACCAGGCCTCCAGCCCCGCCGTGCTCCCCACCAACGTGACCTGGGTGGGCTGCCAGGGCAGCGAACGCCACTTCCGTGGCTACCCCTGTGGGCTCTGGACCATATTCCACTTGCTGACCGTCCAGGCTGCCAAGAACGGCCCTGACAAAGGTATCGGCATCCCTGGGGGAACTGGACTCAGACAGGGTGTGTCTGGGTGGGCTGTGGCATGGGCAGGGGGGCTGTGTGCAGGCTTGTTTCCCCCTTTCTTCATCTCATCCAGAGGCAGGTTTGCAGGGGGCACAAAAGACGCAGAGTCACAGTGCGGGGTTGCCACCTCAACTGTGGGACTGCAGTGGTGGCACTGTGGGGTTTGGGCTCACCCTCCCTTTTCCCCCCCCTCCATCCTCTGCCTCCCCCCAGAGCTGCCACTGGAGGTGCTGAGCACCATGCGCTGCTACGTCCGGAACTTCTTCGGCTGCCAGGAGTGCGCCGAGCACTTCGAGGCCATGGCGGCCAAGTCCATGGACCGGGTGTCGAGCCGGGAGGAGGCCGTGCTCTGGCTCTGGTCCCACCACAACGAGGTCAACGCTCGTCTGGCGGGTAAGGGGGGCTGCCAGGAGGGGAGTCAGAGCAGCTTCCCCAGGGAAAAGGGGAGGTGAGGGGGAGGAACATCCCTGCTCCTGGATGGATCTGGCAAATGGCTGCAGGGGGCAGCGGTGGGAACATCCCATTGTCCCCCATCACAGGGGACAGCAGCTGGTCACCCAGCTTCAGACCGCCCTGGAGATGCAGTTGGGTCTTACATGCTCCCTGCAGGGAGCTCCCCAAAGCTGCCACATGCCCTTGGAGAACCCCTCCTCCCAAGATGGCTCCTCCAAATGTCCCCATCCCCAGCTGCTGGACTCTCCAGCGTGTTTATACTGGTACAGGGGGAGGGTGTCACATGTCCCCTCTAACCCCCTCACTGGCTCTGGTCCCTGCAGGAGGTGACACAGAGGACCCCAAGTTCCCCAAGCTGCAGTGGCCTCCGCCGGACATGTGTCCCCAGTGCCACAAGGAGGAGCGGGGGGTACATGCCTGGGAGGAGCCGGCCGTGGTCACCTTCCTCAAGGCACACTTCTCCCCGGCCAACATCTACATGGACTATGCCGAGCCCGACCCCGTCCCCAGGGCCAGGGAGGGGACTGGCGCCAGGCTGGGCACCGAGGGCCCGCGGGTGGAGAGGGGGAGAGAAGAGGCAGAGGAGGACAAGGAGACGGAGGGCGAGGCGAGGGTTGCGGGGCGGCCGGCCCTGACGGAGCCGCGGCGCCCCAGCATCGTGCGGCTGATCCCCAAGATGGGCGACGACATCGTGGACCTGGACTCCTTCAGCGACCAGCACTTCAAGACCCAGGCCCTGCGGGCCGCGTCCGGCCGGCGCCGCAGGATCAGCAAGCGGGACACCATCGCCCTGCCCCAGGACGAGGGCAGGGAGCGCCGGCGGGCGCCCAGCATCGTGCTCCGGGAGGAGGAGGATGTCGGGGAGGGCCTGCGGAGGAGCCCCTGGCTCCGGGTGCTTGGATTGGGCTTCTCCCGCCTGGACATCAGCCTCTGCATCGCCCTCTACTTCCTCTCCTCCATGTGCCTCCTGGCCATGTACACCTTCTTCCGCCTCCGCACCCGTGCCCGGAAAGGCCGCCCTGGCTTCCCCATGGCCTGAGAGGGGTTTGGGGGGCTGGGGGCTGTCCGTAGGGAGGGTGGGCTGAGTCAGAGCGCCGCTGGGCCAGCGTTTTGTCCCCCAGCAGGAAGGGGTTTGGCGCACCCCCCTTGGGAGCTGCCCCAGTCATGGCAGTCACCTCACCCGTGGTAGGGGGCGGAGGGTGTAGGGCTGTTTTTGGGGGAAGGTGTTGGAGCATCCCCCTCTCAGGTCATAGTGCCATGGTTTTGGGCATGCAGGAGCTGGGACACCAACAGTGGTTTGTGTTTTGGCACCCAGCTGCCCTTGGAAGCTCCCAGACGTGGGGCTGGTTTCAAACTGGGAAGCCCAGTCCTGTGCTGAGGAGCAGCCCTTCGGGGTGTAACCACTAGTGGGGCCAGGAGGGTGGGGGTTTAACCCCCTAAAAGCGGGGGCTGATGAGTGGGGGCGGCAGTCATGGGTTCAGCTGCATTTTGTGTCCCCTTCTGAGACAGAGCCCGGACCCCCCCACCTTTCCTCGCCGCCTCCCTGCGCTGTTGCTCGTTCTCTGCTTGTCTTAGTGGAATAAATTATTTTTGCCGACGCCTGTCCTGCTGTGTTGCCTGGTCCCTGCCGTGTGGGCACACTGGGGTGCCATCTTCCCTTCCTGCCATCCCCTCTCCAGCCTCCCCATCGCCCAGAGAAGAGCACTTGGTTTAAAAATCCTTTAAATATTTTTAATTATGATTGTACATTTTCTCCTGCTTTTTGCTTTGAGATGCACCTGTAGCTGTTCCCCCTCCCCTCCTCCTCCCCCCTCATACAGCTGATGTGTCCCTGTCCCTGGTGTGGCTCATGATTTCTCCACAGGCAGAGTGAGGGGAAAAGAATCTGTGGGGACCAGGAAGCTGCTGGAAAAAAGTTGGCACAAGTGTGGAGCTGCAGTTCAGTGCTGGCCATGCCTGTGGTCCAAAGCAGGGAGACACACGGCGGTATCCCTGGGGAGCAGGATCTCTGTGGGCGTGGGCCCCCTGTGCCTGTCCCCGATTCTCTCTGCCCTTTTATCCTTGTTAGGAATCATTAAGGAAAATGGTTGTTTTCCAGAGCCAGGGCTGGGGCCATCTGCTCTCCCGGCGCTGCCTAAATCCCCCTGTAACAAATTCATTTGGATTATGCTGCCCTCCCCTAATCCTGGCCCATCCCCCCGCGTGGGGGATTTAAAAGGATTAGAGCCCGGCCGATAATAAACTTTATTAAGGGGGAGGGGGGGTGTCAATCCGATTTGGAGCCTTTTTCTTGATATCTTCACTTTGCCCAGGTGGGAGGCGAGGGCTGGCAGGAAGGGGAGGGGAGCGGCTGGCTCGGCTCCTGCCCAGGCACGGGAGCTCTGCCTCCTCCATCCTTTCCTTCCTCCCTGCCCTTGAGATGAATTCCCTTGTTCGGTCTTTCCTTCTTTAACGCCTGTGCGTGGTCACACCTCCGGGGGCTGTGGTGCTGGCACCCCGGTCCCGCCACTGCTGGCCCACTTGGCCTTGGCCATGTCCCTTTGCCGGGTACTCAGTGGCCTCATCCCAGCGTGGAAGGGGGGCTGTGTCCCTCCAGCCCTGCCCACCACCGGGTGATGGATGGGGAAGGTCTCATCGCTGCTGCCTCCTTCTCCTTGATTTCCCTGAGGGGTTCACCCCCAACATCAATAACCTCCCTTGCACCCCCTCCCCGCCAGCTGCTCCCCCGTGGGGGACGGAGGGATTGCGATGTGGGGCTGCCCGCGGTTACCTCAGCCCCAAAATATCTCCGCGGGAGTGCCAGGGGTGGGCAGGGGGACGCTGTAGGTGGGTGCACGGGGGGCTGCGGCAGGAGGGTGTGGGGGATTAGGGCTGGGGAGGTGGGCGCTGCCGGAAGGGGGTTAGCGGGATGCCCAGATTAGCACCCCCGACAGGCCCGCGGCGTAAAGCTCCGTGCACGCAGGAAAAAGAGAGTCTAGTAAATAGACTTTCCGTAATCCTGTTTGGTGCAGTCCCAATCCTCCCGGCCCCGGCTCTCCGGGCTGTGGCACCGGAGCGTCCCCCTCCAACACCTGGGGAACCCCAATTCAGGGCGCAAAGGGGCCAGTGCAGGCAGGAGGCTGCGGCAGAGCTCGGTGGCCCCCACACTGTGTCCCCCCCTCAGGATGGGGACTTGGGGACAGGCCCCCACCCCAGCCCTGGCACAGGGGGAGCATCAAACTGTGCCGTGGCCACACTCACAGGTGGGACAGGCTGTCCTGGGGGATCCCCACACCAAGCCCCGCGAGGTGCCCTCCCCGATGGAGTTACCCCTTCCCGGCACTGCCTCGAGCCGGGGGGTCCCTGGGGCTAATTACTCAAATGGCCTCAGGCTGGCGTGAGGCGGCCGCTGTTCCCTAATACAATTTACCCTCAAGTGCAATTTAATTTTCCACGAGGCCGGTGGCCGCCCCCCACACACACCCAGCCACCCTCCCACCCCTTCGGCGCTCGCTCCTTCGAGCCTTGCCCCTCTTCCCTTTCCCTCTTCGGCGCAGGCAAGAGCCTTTCTCCGCCGGCATCCCTTCTCCACCCGCGCTCCGGCCGTAAAATCACCGGGGGTTCGCTGAGCGCCAATTAATTTTCAATTACAATTAGTGACGCCCCGTGCCTGCGAGGGGAGAGGCTTTCTTCGGCTGCTGGTGAGTACCCGGGTCTCAATATGCCTGTCCTCGCTCCAGGCCACCCCTGGCAATAGAGATGTATGTGGGAGGGGGTAATTACTGGGATAAATCAGAAGTTGGGAGTGGTGGGGGTTATGGTGCTGCGGCCGGCGCTGCCCAGAGGGGAGGTGGCCCCATGCCTAAGGGTGGCTGTGGCAGCTTTGTTGCTGTAAGGATGTCTCCCCTCTTGGGCTGGGAGAGCTGGTTTTGTCACATAAGGGGACTCTGGGGGGCTGGGCTGAGACCTGGCAAACTCACTGCACGGGTGGCACAAAGCCTGGCTGTTGGCTCAGCTCCCCAGCACCTCCAAACCTACTCGGAGTTTGCTGACGAGGGACCCAGCTGTGCTTGCACCGCCCAGCCTGGGTCAGGAGTGGGTTTTCCTTACACCCCCCGCCCCCAATTCTGCCGCGAAACTCCCCTGTTGCATCAGGGAACAATGCACCGATGTCCCCCTCGGTGACGCGCTGCCCAAACCAGCCCCAATTCCAACGTGCCCAGTGCTGAGGCGCAAAAGGGGAGGCTGGGTCCGTGTGTCGGCACAGCTCTGGGGTTTACCTGCATTTTACTAATGATTAAGCCCGGTAGGGAAGGCGCAGGAGCACCGTCCCTGCTCCTCTGTGGGTTTTCCATCACTGCCTCACACTGCTTGTGTCTTCATCCAGCTGCAGGGCCAGAGGGGTTTGGGCAATGCCAAGGTGGAAGTGGGGCAACTGAACGGGGCCAGACCCCCCCAGACTGCCTCACAAATGCAACCTGATGAAAATTATGACATTCAACCGTTCTGCACCGCCCCTTGGCTCTGTTTTAGCTCTGGGAGGAGGAGAAAGCCTGAAGGGGGGCCTTTCATACCCGTCACCTGTAACCTCCCTGCTTGGGCAGCACCAGGAAGGACCCAGCAGCATTTTGGGTGGCACTGAGGGGGTTTGCTGGTCAAGAAGCTCGTGCCCATCTCCACAATCCCCTCCTCCTCATGTGCTGAGATAACTGTGTGCTGGGGAAAGCAAACCCAAAAGAGACCAAAAAAGCCCAGAAGTGACCTAGAAAACACCCAAAGAGACCAAAAAAACACCCCCACCAACATGAAGAACAGATGGACAGCAGGAAGGACGGAGGGGAACAAAGCAGTACTACAAGGAGAGGAGGGGATGAAGGCTCTGCTGGGAAGATGTGGTGAGCCGTGAGCAAGCAGAGGGGAAGATGCTGGTGGGGTATTTTTTTAGTGGTGGGAGCCCCCCCTGCAGCACGATGCTCCCCCCAGGTGAGGACTCGGCGCTGTGCGACTCCCTGTGCCCACTCATCGCTGCCATGAGTGATCCCGAGCGGGGCAGAGGGGGCTGGATCAATCTGGCAAGGCAGAAAAATGAATGAAAATTGAATTCCCCGAGGAGAAGGGGGTGGGGGGAGCTGTTATCCCGGCTGAGAGATAAATCAGAGCGTGCCGGAGAGCTGGGGGACTGAGATGACTCCCAGCAGCGGTGGAATAATTAGGGAAATAGGTTGGAAATGCAAAGCAGCGGGACAGGGAGGCGATGGGGCAATGTCCGTCTGTCCGTCTGTCCGCACATCCGGCTAAACTTCTCCCGTAAATCTGCCCTAGGGACCCGCCTTTCTGCCTGCTGAGAGCCACACTCCGGCTGGCTGGGGACTGGGGGGGACGGTGACCCCTGTCCCGAGGGGCTGCGGAGCGCAGGTGGCCGGGGGCGGCGGGGGCTGCTTGTGCTTAATGCACTTAAGAGCCGGAGCTTGGTTTAGGGGAGAAGGGGAGGGAAGCGGATGGGTGAGGATGAGGTTCATCTCCCCCGCCGTGCGAAGTCGATTTTGGGGCTCTGTGGAGTGCGGGGTGAGCCATCTCCTGCAATGAGTGTGCGCCAGTCTCTGCCCGGAGGCGTGAGATGAGCCTGACAGGGTATTGCTTGTAAAAATGAAGATTTGGGGGTCAAAACTCAGCAGCTCATAGAAAAACTTAATTTTTTTTCTTAAGGAACCCTCAGGCTTAATACATTTTTTTGGTTCTATTACTTTTATTTTTAACCAATTTTTCCCGAGCTGCTGGCTTGTCCCACATGCAATATTTCCTGACGGGGTGGTTCAGGTTTTTTTCAGGTGGGAAAAGCCTTTTCCTAATTCGCATTTCAAAGTGGAAATGAAGGCATGGAAAGGGCACATGTGCTGAGGGTGGCTGGGTGAGTATCCTCCCGCACCCCTCCCAGCACTGCCACGTGTATCACCTCGGGGGTTCCGCCCTGCCCAGCGCTCTAAGCACCCCTCGGCCAGGCAGAGCAGAGTGTCCCAGCACATCGGGGCTGTTTGGCACCGTTGTCCCCGAGCCGGTGACACAATGAGCACCAGGAAAGGTGATGCTCGAGGCACCCACTCTCTGACTTAACTTCATCTGCATTTCACTGAACTTCCTTGCTCAGCCCTTTGCCACCAGGCACCGCCACACTGCTGTCCCTCTGGTGGCACAGGGTTTTCCTTGGGCAAAGTCCCGTGGGGGTCCTCCTGGGAGCCATAGCCACGCCGATCCCTTTGCCCCGTGGCTTTGGCATCACCACCCTTGTGCCACCACTGCCAGCTGGGCTGTCAGACTGGGCATGCTGTGGAGTTGGGCTGGCTCTTTCCATGCCCACGTGTGTCCCTGAGGGAGCCACGATTGGGAAGGGCTCCGGGTGAGTGTTACAGTGCTTCTGTGGAAGCAGAGCTTGCCGTGGGAGTTACCAGCCACCGGACAATAACTGATATTAGGAGGTACCAGTCACCGGGCAGTAACCGGTGTTGGCGTGATAGCAACGGGATGGCGCTGTGCCAGTGTCTGCTGGAGCAAGGAAAGGTGCCCCCCTGCCTACGCCCCCATTGCCAGCAGCAGGAGGGACGGGGCTGGAGCTGTATGCCCCAAGTGGGGACTTGCCAACACCTTCCATGGAGTGTGAGAAGAGCCCGGACAGCAGAGATCACGGCCTTTGGCTCTTCACTCTCCCAGCAGAGGCTCGGCCGGACAGAGCTCCCTGGCACCGGACAGGACCATGTCGCGACAGCGCTGTGTCGCGACAGCCGCTGGAGGCCGGCCCGGCCCCGGGGCACCTCGAGACCCCGCCCCTTCCCCGCAGGCCCCGCCCCCGTGTAGAAGCCCCGCCTCCTCGTCACCAAGCCCCGCCCCCTCCTGCGCGGAGCGGGCGCTGATTGGCCGCGGGCGGCCCGCCCCGCCCCCGCCCCCCTGCGGGCGGTGACGTCACGCGCGCTCCCCGCAGGGGAATGAATGGGAGGCGGCACCGGCACCGGGACACGGCACCGGGACACCGGGACACGGCACCGGGACACGCCACCTCCCGCCGCCGGGCTCCGCCGGCCCGGCCCGCCGCTCTCCCGCCCCTCTTCGCTCCCCTCCGCCGCCCCCCGGGCCAATAAAATGATGCAAAGCTCCGCGCTCGCTGCCGAAGGGGCTGTCAAGGGGCTTCCCGAGATCCTCGGTGTGCCGGTGCAACGTAAGGACCATTTTCTCTTCTCCTTCCTTCGCTCCGTGCCGCAAGGGCGGCCCCGGGCCGGCGGGGCAGCGCCCTGCGGGTGTGCAGGTGCCTCCGCTCCCGGTCGCTCCCGGCTCTGCCCTTCCCGTTTGTTTTTCCCAGTGTGCAGCACCGTTAATGGACGTAAAAATTTGGAGCGCGCGGGAGGGAGAGCGGCGCCCCGGGGGAATGCGGGCCCGGCCCCGATGGGGAGGACGGTGCGGCCGCGGCTCCGGCTGTGCGTGTACAAGTGCGTGTGTGTGTGTGTGTGTGTATGTGTGTGTCTGTGTGTGTGTCTGTGTGTCTGTCTGTCTGTGTGTCTGTGTGTGTGTCTGTGTGTCTGTCTGTCTGTGTGTCTGTCTGTCTGTGTGTCTATCTGTCTGTGTGTCTGTCTGTGTGTGTGCGTGGCCCCGATCCCCTCCCGCCCCCGCGCACCCCCGGGCCCGCAGCGCACGACACCCCGCTTATATCGTTTATCGCGACAAGGCAGCGAACGGCGGCGCTGGGAAGGGACCCGCGGGTGTGCGTGCGGGTTATGCCGGGATGGCGAGCCCGGCCGGGCGCCGTGGAGCGGTGCCGCCGTGTCCGTGTCTGTCCAAAAAGCAGCTACAGGTAGCGCGTTCGTGGGGGTGCAAATAGGATACGCGTGTGTGTGTGTGTGTGTGTGTGTGTGTGCGCGCACAGGGCAGATGGACCCCACAGGTGGATGGACCCGAGCAGGACGCGCCGGCAGCCGGGTGTAGAGGCCGTCGGCCCCCCCTTCCCTGTAGCGCCGAGCCCCGCGCGGGGGGGAGCCTATGGGCACACGCATCCCTATGGATACCCCCTATGGATGGCGGGGGGCGGCCGTGGCCGGTGCGCAGGCGAGCAGAGGTGGCCTCCGCGGGTATTATTATTATTATTTTATTTTATTTTATTTTCTCCTCGTTTCCAAACGGTTCCCGAGACCCAGGCCGTCCCTACGGGCCCGGAACGGGGGGACCCCGCCGGCGGCAGTCGGGCGAGGCTCGGCCCCCCCAGAGCGGCACCAGAAAAGTTCAGGGGAGGGAGCCCAGGCGAGGGGGGAGAGCTCGGGAAGCGGCGTGGGTAGAAACGGGCCTGAGCCCCAGGAGAGCCCGGCCGGGGTCCGGCCGCATTTCGGGGGACCCACTGGGTAACGGGGGGGTGCGCACCCTGTCGCCTGCCCGCTCCGGGCCGGGTTCCCCCCCAACCTCTCACCGTCGCCCCCCAGAGCCTCCCTCGCCGTTCCGAGCCCTGCACCGGCCCCCGCCCCCCCCCCCCGGGCTGCTGTAATTCGTTTTCCGTGGGTGTTTGGTGGGGAGCGAGGCCGGTGCCCCTGCCTGAGGCTGCTGGCGACCGGTCTCCATCCTGCTGGGGGAGGCCTGTCCCCGTTATCCCTCGTTTCGGTCCCGTTGTTGGGCTCCGGGAGGGGGGCAGGTGGGCCCGTTTAGCCGTAATTCACCGCAGCAGAGAGGAAGAAAAATCCCGGTCAGGAGCACAGAGCCGGCGCCGGTGCAGGGACAGGGACGGGGACAGCCAGGGTCTGTCCCACGGCCGCATCCCGACCGGTTCCCAGCGGCAAGGTCACTTCTACGGCCTCGGGCCCCCCCCCCCGATTTAGGGAGAAATGAGGTGCCTAAATCACTCTGGAGCAGCATCGCCCCAGCACAGCTCCTGGTTTGGCCCTTCTGGGGTCCACCAAACTCCCCTGCCCGTGACATTGTCATTCCTGTACCGACTGATGGATGTCAGCAATTAGCAGGAAAGAATCCAACGAGATATTATTATTATTATTATTATTACTACTATTACTATTGCTATTATTTCTATTATTGCTATTATTACTATTATCATTGTTTATTTAAGTGCAAAAAACAGCCGCAGAAGTAAAATAGAGGAGGGTGGGCTGCTATAAAAGTTTCCATCGTTCTGTGGTTCTCCCGCTGCCCCAGCCCGATCCCCGCGGCCGCTGCCAGCTCCCAGCCACCTGCTTTCATGTCGTGACAGCTTTGGGGCCTGATCCTGCCCCAGTTACACAGTACACAGTCCCCTCTGGGCCAAAGGGAATTGCACCTGGGCAGGGGACCCCTTCCCAAGGGGGAGCCGGGGTCTCCTCCCAGCCCCCAGCAGCCCCTCGGTATTTCATCGTACGTGCGAGGAAAATCCGTGACATTTTAATTTCTAATCGCTATTAAGTCGCAGATTTTCCTCTCAGTTTAACCACCTTATTTAGCAGAGACTGTGTCCTACAGCATCCTCTTTACATCACCCTCTTCTGCAGGATTTTGGGGAGCTGAGCCCCTCCTCCCCCGCCCCCGACAGACCTAGCTCAGCCTTGCAGACGGGATTGTTAAAAATAAAATTCCAAATATTATTTATGAATATTGTTTTGCAAATCTCACCGAAGTCAAAACTTGTGCCAAAGCCTGTGGGAACGGTGCCCGGGTGCCGGCAGGCTCTGGCCAAGGGGCTGGAGGGAGGGGAGTGATTAATCGCCGCTGGGAAAGTCGTTTGCCCGCAGCAGAGAAATGAATTGGAGGGTTTTTGCATGCGAAGGAATGATGATTCCTCCCCGCAGAAAGACTTTTTAAGGAATCCCCAGTGCGTTGCTTTCTTTGGGTTCGGTGCAGGCTCCGGTACCGGGGGGAAGGAGGGGGTGTAAATGGGGCCGCCTTTGTGCTCCGGTTTTCCACCCGCATTCCCGGGAACCCTTTCTGCAGCATCCGCGGGTGACCATCCCTTCCCCTTAAAAGAGCAAAACGCAACCCAAAAACAGGGGCTGGTTCGGCACCCCGGTGCCCGGCAGGGCCGGGCTGGGGGCGCACCGGGGAGTGCATCTCCCCCGCCGCTGCCCCCACATCCCCCCCCGCTCGGTTTCAGAGGGGTTTTTGCGGTCTGAGGGATTACTGAGGCCACCGGCGCGTTTGTTTCGTTTCCATCGTTATTTCTTTAATTTTTTCCCCGTCGGGGAGAAACAGGGCTGGAGGTTGGACCCGTCGCTAATAAATCACGGTGGCGGCGGGGGCGTGGGGCCCCTGCCAGGCCATCGCTCGGGCCCCCGTGCGTGGGAGGCTGCGTGGGGAGGCGGGGGATTGCGGATCTGCCCACGGGTTTTAATGGGATACGGCCAAATCCCCGTCCGGGCAGCCGCCGGCAGGAGGCAGGGAGGCACATCACCCCGGGGAGGGGCGTGACTCCCAAACTTACCCCCCCCATGCCCCGGGGAGCGGTTTGTATTGAGGCTGCTGCATCCCTGGGGTGGTCCCGGGGTGGAGAGGAGGGGACCCCGCGGCTGTGTCACCCCCCCACCCCCGGAGCATCGATCAAACCACCCTGCGCACGGAGCCAGCCCGGGTTTGCTGGTGGGCAAAGACAGCAAGGGAGGGCGTTATTCCTGTTGTATCAATTATATCCATTAACTTTATTCCTATTCTACCAAATAATTTAGTGGAAACGAGCGCAATAAATGCGAGGCAGGGAGGCAGCCGCGTCCCTTGCAGAGCACAAAGCAGGTCGCGGGGCTTGAATTTGAGATGTTTTCTCCCTGCAAACCATTGGGCTGATTGGGACATCTCCTGGTTCCCCTGGCAGCTCCCCCATTATTATTATTATTATTATTATTATTATTATTATTATTATGCACAGGGGGAAGCAGCCAACTGGGTGCGAGCTCTGCACTTCTGTGTGCACGCACAGACATCACTGCACACACAGTGCATGGGGTTGGTGCTGTACTTCTGCAGCGAGACTGGAAGGAAAATCGGTCGCTTCTTGGAGAAAAAAAAAAAAGTAGTTTTCTCTGGAAATTCGAAGGGAGATGTTGCGTTATCGGCTGCAGTTGTTTGCCTGTTGAAATGGAGCTGTGTTGCTGCTCTCAGGGAGGAGAAAGCTGCTTGTTAGTTGTGAGTGTGTGTATATATACATGTAGAATGTGTGCATATAAATACAGACACGTGTTATATAAACAGTCATTTATATATAAAACGTTTCCTAAAGGTGCGCTGGCGTTTGTGAAATAACCGAGAAGGATTTCCTCGGGCTGATGCTGAGCTGGTGCCATCGCCGGTGCCAGCGGCTTTTGCATCTCTCTCGAACAGGTTTAACAAATCCAGTGTGGAAAATGTGGTTGGTGCCCACCTGCAGCCGCGGGGGTGGAGAGAGGGGAGAGAGGCATCCAGGTGTTCTCAAAGCGAGAAGGAAAACAGGGACCTATGCAAGCTGTAGAAATTTTGCTTTTTGAATTTATTCTGCTGTTGTTAATGCGACAGGGGCTTAAAATGCCAGCAATAACTACGGTCTGAAGGGCGCTGGGATTGTAACTGTCTAACGTGGGGAATGAAATAAGCTGCCTTCACGTGAGGTACGTGTCAGTACCCCAAAGGATTTTGAAATAATGTTACTTGAGGCTGTAACAATATAATTATTTTCTGTGCTGTTTTTCTCCTTTCCCCCTTCTTTCCTCTTCCCACCTTCTTTCCTATTCCCCCCCTTCTTTATTTCCTTCCTCTTTTTTTCTCCTTCTTCCGTCTTTCTTTCCTTTTCCTCTTCCCCTTTTCTTCCCTTTCTCCCTTTTCCTTTATTCTCTTTTTCTCCCTTGTCCAGTTTAATTGATTTTCTCTCTTCTCTCACTCCTTTTCGTTTCTCCTTTATTGTTTTCTTTTTTCCCATTTCCTTTCTTTCTTTTTCCTTCCCTTTCCTTTTTTTATCTTCTTCCTTTTTGCAAATTTTTCCCCCTTTTTAAATATTTTTCCCTTTTATCTTTCTCCTTTTTAAAATATTTTTCCTTTTTAAATATTTTTTCTTTTTTAATCCTTTTCCTTTTAAAATATTTTTCTTTTTTAAATCTATTTCCTTTTTATACTCTTCTTTTTTTTTAAAATCTTGTTCCTTTTTTTATCTTTTTTCCTTTTTCACATTTTTTCCTTTTTTAAAACATTTTCCCTTTTAAAAAATATTTTCTCCTTTTTTAATCTTTTCCCTTTTTCCTTTTTTATTCTCCTTTTTCCCCCTTTTTCCCTCCCGGTAGCACCCAGGCCAGAGAGGTAGACCCCTCTCCCTCTCCATCGCCTCCCCCATGCCTTGGGCAGCACAAGGACACGTTCTTCCACCATTCTCATCCCTTGTCCTTTGCAGCCTGGCTGTGCCACTCCGACTGGGGACAACCCAGCCCCTCCTAAGCCTCCTCAGCCTTTGGAGCAGCATAATTCCAAAAAAACCCACCCCCTTTTCCCCATCGTAATTTTCTGCCAGCACCTTCAGGCTGGGGAGGGAGCAGCCCTTGTACAAACCATCTCTCCTGCTCTTACTCTCCAGCTCTGGGCATGGTGGTGGATTTTCCCCCAAAATCTATCTGCTTTCATGTGCGTGGGTGAGCTTTATGTGCCTGGCTTTTACCGGGAAATCTGCTCCTGCAGACTCTTGCTGTACCTCCCATTTATTCCAAGCTACGGGCAGAGAGACAGAGGAATATCCAGCTCTCCAGATCTGTGGAAGCTGTGTATCTATAGACGAACGTCGTGTAGGAATCTGGATAGCCAGGGATACATCTTGCCATAAGAAAAGCCTTCCATCTGCAAGCCTTCTTTCTCACACAGTGTGAGAGGCTGGATGCGGGGAGGGCTGGATGGGACTGGACCTGATACCCCCGGATAGCTCTGCTCCAGCTTGGCCTTGCTTTAGCCCACGTTTTCCAGCCGTTTCCAGCGACAGGAGTCTGTAACACCCTGGCTGGATGGGAGAAAGCAGGCCGTCCCCATCACAGAGAAACCGGAGTCCAAAGGGATGTTGGACGATGGAGGATGCGAAGGCATGTGTTGCCCTGGCACTGCAGGGAGAGGGGCACCTGCAGGAGGGGCCGGCATGGCCAGCACGGGGGCTCGTGGTCCTCGGGATGCAGGGGGAGCAGAGGGGAAGCGACTTTTGTCCGTGTTGACAAAGCCTTTGGCGGTGAGGTGGAGGTGCCCTGCACCCCCGGGTCACAGCTGGGACCCCACAGTTGGTCCCATGGGGACCAACAGGCTGCGTTCCTGTTTGGGAGTTGTGGGATGCCGTTCCAGAGGGAGCGAGAGGCAGGCAGGGAAACAGGTGTCAGGGAGCAGGACGTGGTCTGGAAAACGGGGTGCAGAAAGGAAAAGCATCACGTGTGTGTGTCTGTGTCCAGAGGAGCCGGTGGGACCGTAGGCTTTGCTATCCCAGAGGGTTTTGGCAAAGGTCGGCAAAGGCAGATGTACTGGGGCACCTCCTCACCCCACAAAGCCCTGGCATGTGCCCATGCGGGGCTTTGCCAGCCGGGTGGGGGCCCCGCGGGGCCGACGGGGCTGCGGGGGCTGACGCTGCTCTTCTCTCCATCCCTCTCCCCCCCTGCCCAGAGATCCCCCAGTGCGCCGGCTGCAACCAGCACATCCTGGACAAGTTCATCCTCAAGGTCCTGGACCGGCACTGGCACAGCTCCTGCCTCAAGTGTGCCGACTGCCAGATGCAGCTGGCCGACCGCTGCTTCTCCCGGGCCGGCAGCGTCTACTGCAAGGAGGATTTCTTCAAGTGAGTACCCCTCGGGGGCACAGCCCCCCCGAAAGCGGCGTCTCCCTGCCTGAGAAGCAAACACACAACCTATTTTTAAGCATAATTTCGCCAAAATCTTCCTACGCCTTTTGTCGTTGTTGTTTTTGTTGTGAAAAATGAAGGGAATGTTGGTGCTTTACAGCTGCCGCAAGCTGGATGCTGGTTGTTGGGATTTAGCCATCTGAAAGCCCCAAATCTCCCTGATGCTCCTGTGCCTCCCCTGTGCGGGTGTTCAGCCCCTCGGGGTGACAACCTGCGGCGGTTCGGCAGCGGCCCCGGCTCCGCTCGGAGCTAGAGGGCAGGAGAAACCCGCACAAGGCAGCGATAACGCTGCCTGTTCCTTTCAAGTCCTTCACTCGCCTCGCCGCGATTTGCTGATGCCGTTTCTTTCCCTTCACCTTTTACCTCTTCTTTTGTTCCCTTTTTTTTTTCTTTTATCCTTTTTTTTTTTTTTGCTCCCATTAGTGTGAAAACCTCATTTGATTGCGTTGGCAGCTGCCTCGGAGCTGTGCAATGCCCCAGCCTTGGCGTTTCCCTGCTCCCATGAGACAGGACAACCTGTTCTCCATTAAAAATGGACTTCTCAGTGGAGATGCTCTGGTCCCTGGCGGCCGGTGACATTTGGGAGTTTTTCCCAAGGGATGGCAGAGGGTCACCTGTCACCCCTCACCACCAGCCAGCTAAACCGACCGATGGCCATTACAATTACTCCCCAGACAGCACTTTACCTGCCTGCCCATCCCCGGGCTCTCAGGCCTCCCACATCCCCCACATCTCCTCCCCATCCATCAGGACCAAAGATGCAGCTTGAATTTCTCCTTCCCAGCGACGGTCAAAGCAGCCGCTCCAGCCTGGGTAATAACACTTCACTTCTGATATTTTCCAGCCTATTAATCTCCAAGTCATTTAAATAGTCGCCCAAAAGGTGCGGGTAATCAATGTTAATTGGAGTTGAAAGATCAGTGACTTTCTCAGATGAGGTCCTGCTTGGATTATTTGGTGCCAATCAATAGCAGCTCGGCGCTCACCCGGGCACTTGCCTCACCTTTCCTTCACCGCTCATTGATTTTGGGATAGGGAACCTGTGGAGGACGTGAGGATTTCGGCTCAACGTCAGAGGCAGTTGGAAATGTGGGAGCTGCTTCAGAAAAGATCAGATTGATTTTTGATTTTTATCTTTTTTTTTCCCTCGCCTGAATCGCAGCTCTTGGTCCCCAGCCGTGGGTGTCTCTGTGCTGGGACCGGCCATTCCCAGGCGGTGTGAAACCCCCCCCCCCGGGATGCTGGAGGAGGTGTTAAAATGGCTTTTATAGTGTTCTGTGAGAGGGGGTGAATGGGCAGAGCTAGGATGGGGGCTGCAGAGCAGGCACCAGCTCAGCCTTTGGAGCAGAAAAGCATCGTCTGTCTGTCCTACCCCTCCCTATGTACATGCCCGCCTCCCTCCTTCCCTCCATTCGCACCATCCCTTCATGACTCCCTCCATCCCTTCGTCTATCCCTTTATCCTCCATTCCAACCCTCCCTTCATCCCTCCCTCTCTCTGTCCATCTCCTATCCATCCCTCTCCCATCTCTCCCTCCCTCCTTTCTGCCCTCCCTCCCTCCCACACCTTCCCTCCCAGCTGAGGTGTCCCCAGCAGATGTCCAGGCACTCTCCCTTTAGGATACAAATCCAGAAAATGAGGCAAACCAGGGTTTTCCTCCTCACCTTCTGCTTCCAACACCCTGGAACAGTGCTGGCACCACTCATGCCCAGTGCCTGCCACCCGTCCCTGGGTGACACCTGCGTGACTTTGGGACTGTCTCAAGGACCCAGCCTTGGTGGCTGTGTCCTGGCTTTCCACAGGGCATGAGAGCGTGGGTAGCCATGGGGCTTGAGGGTGATTTTGCACCGTCAGGGGATGTTCAGCCCTGAGGGGACAGTGAGAAGTGCTTGGGATGGCTGCACCCCCCGGGCTCCCCTGAATGCCACTGCCTGCCCCTGCAGCCTTCGGGCCAAAAGCCTTGGGTGTTCCTGGGCTGCCCCTTCAAAGCAGATGGAGCATTTAAGGCGTAGAGGACAGATTATTCCAATAGCTTTCTCACCTGGGCTGCTGCTGCAATGCCAGGGTGACTCCATGGGGTCCTGATGTCCTGCTGATGGGGGGTTTAGGGGCACTGCAGGGAGCAGGGGAGACCCTGCAGAGCCCTTGTGGTGCCAATGGGAGGTGGACATCTGCCCCATCTCAATCCCACAGCATCTGTTGCTGAAAACACCAGCGGAATGTCCACTTGCTTTTGACTTTCTCCTGTGCTGCCACCGCCTCATGGCGTGTGTCACCCTCAGGCTGTTAATTCAGGGAATTCACTCCTTGGACGCTCCTTCCACACTTCCTGCACCGTTCCACATGTTCCTTGCATGCTTTTTCACTTTTCTAGCACACTCCTCACACACCCATTGCATGTGCCTTCCACACTCCTTGTCCCATTCCTGCACACCCCTTTCATGCTGTTTCACACTCCTTGCACATTCCTTGCGGCCGAGCTGGTGGCTTTGCTCATTCCAACACCTGCCCCACAGCAGCCCACCCAATGCCCCTGCCAGGCCCTCGTTATGGTGTAAGAGCCCCATCATTCTGCATTAATCTGGGATTCATCTTGCCAGCGGGGCGGCGTAATTAATTTATTTGGTATTAATGTCGATGAAATATGTACTGTCCTTGCAGGGGAAAATCAGGCAGCCTATAAGCATTAGTTAAAAGAACCATTAAAATCAAACCTTCCTCAGCTCCATTAGGCCGGTCTCTCACTCTGAGGAAGATAAACCCCCGCCGTGTGAAGTGTCATGCATAATAAGGTTGATTGCTGGTTTAAACTCTGCCCTGTCTGCTGGTCCCAGTCCCATCTCTGCCCAGCAAAGCTCACCTCGCCGGGGGGCTCAGGGTCACCCGTTTCTCCCTGCAGGCGTTTCGGGACCAAATGCACGGCGTGCCAGCAGGGCATCCCCCCCACCCAGGTGGTCCGCAAGGCTCAGGACTTCGTGTACCACCTCCACTGCTTCGCCTGCATCATCTGCAGCCGGCAGCTGGCCACGGGGGATGAGTTCTACCTGATGGAGGACGGGCGGCTGGTCTGCAAGGAGGACTACGAGACTGCCAAGCAGAACGGTAGGCACCCCTCAGGGGCTGCGAGGGGCACAGCACACCGAGGGCCGGCCATGGCTCGTGCCACTGGTGAGCCTGTGGGAAGGTGTCCCTGCAGGCTCCGGGACGGCTGGTTCTGGGGAGATATTCCCAGTGCCGTGGGCTGGCAGTTCAGAGATGGTACCGCCTGCTTCGCTTGCAGATGACTCCGAGGCGGGCGCGAAGCGACCCCGGACCACCATCACAGCCAAGCAGCTGGAAACGCTGAAAAATGCCTACAAAAACTCCCCCAAGCCCGCCCGGCACGTGCGGGAGCAGCTCTCCTCCGAGACGGGGCTTGACATGAGGGTGGTGCAGGTGAGGCCGTGGGGGTGCCCCTCTCCACCCTGCCCTCAGAGAAGGGTGACACTGGGGTCCCTCTGGGGTGTCTGGGTGCTGCATTTCAGGGGATGCAGGGGTGGCAGAGGTGTTGGGGTGGCATGGCTGCTCGGGAGCTGGGCTGCAGGGATGTTGGGGTCCTGGTTTGCATGGAGGTGTGGGAGATGGGGTGTGGGGGTGCTGGCATGCAGGGTTGCAGGGGTTTAGGGGTGCTGGGTTGTATGAGTGTGTCCCTCCTTGTTGTCCCTCCTTGCCCTCCAAGCTGGGCACATTGGTGCTGCATCCATGTGGCCCCCTCCTCCCCAGCTGGCATACTGGGTTGCAGGGATGCTGGGATGCTGGTGTGCCAGGGTGTTGGCATGCTGAGGTGCAGGAGTGCTGGATTGGAGTGCTTTGGGTAGCAGAGGTGCAGGGATGCTGGGATGTAGCGGTTCCACGGGCGTTGGATGCAGGAGCGCCGGCACGCAGGAGTGCCAGGGTGCCGCGGTGCCATCGATGTCCCCACTTCCCGCCCCAGGTG
Source organism: Corapipo altera (assembly GCF_003945725.1). NCBI lineage: Eukaryota > Metazoa > Chordata > Aves > Passeriformes > Pipridae > Corapipo > Corapipo altera. The sequence goes on from NW_020884927.1 coordinate 1,299,928, forward strand.
TGGTTCCAGAACCGCCGGGCCAAGGAGAAGCGGCTGAAGAAGGACGCGGGGCGGCACCGCTGGGGGCAGTTCTACAAGAGCGTGAAGCGGAGCCGCGGGGGTGGGAAGCTGGAGAAGGAGAGCTCGGCCGAGGACTGCGGTGTCAGCGACAGCGAGCTCAGCTTCCGCGGTGAGCGGGGCGCCCGCGAGGGGCCGGGGGGCCGCGGGGCCACCCCCTGCGCTGACCCCCCGCCTCTGCTGTCCCTCCTCTCCCCGGCAGAAGACCAGATCCTCTCCGAGCTGGGCCACAACAACAGGGTTTACGGCACCGTGGGGGACGTGGCGGGCGGACAGTTGCTGAACGGCGGCTTCTCCATGGAGGGGACGGGACAGTCGTACCAGGACTTGCGGGACGGGAGTCCCTACGGCCTCCCCCAGTCGCCGTCGTCCATCTCCTCCCTGCCGTCCCACCCGCCCTTGCTGAACGGGCTGGACTACGCCATGGACGGCAGCCTGGGGCTGGTGGCCCACGGGGCGCAGGGGGTGAGTCAGACGCTGCGGGCCATGGCCGGGGGGGGCCCCACCTCCGACATCTCCACGGGCAGCAGCGTCGGGTACCCAGACTTTCCCACCAGCCCGGCCTCCTGGCTGGACGACATGGATCACCCCCCTTTCTAAGCGCTGCTCGCCCCCCGCCCCGGCCCCCTCGCTCCCCCCCCAGCCAGCAAGCGCAGCACTGAGGGCACCCGCCGGCGGTTGACCTTTCCAGGATTTCCCATGGGAATTGGCCCCGGAGGGCTGCAGGGAGGGGCGGGCAGCACTGGCGGTGGGTAGGGGCGTCTGTGCTCGGGGCGAGGGGCACGGATGCCTTCGGGTGTAAGCACAAGAGAGGTGTCGGCGCACGGGATGCACGGCGAGGACCCGGCGCAGGGCTGGGGCACGGCCGTGGTGTGGGACAGCGGGAGGGAAAGAAGGACAATCAGGGATGGCAGAGTCCGTCCCGGCACCCGCGCCAGCCCCGCAGTTCCCACACCCCCCGGCCGAGCATCGCTGCTATTTTCAAGAGTTATTTTTCGATACGGAGTTGAAATGCAACTCGGCGCTGCCCGGAGCCTCAGCAGAAAGAGAAATCTATATTGTAGAAGGGTTTATTTTGCCGGGGACGTGTCCGAGCGAGGCCACTGCCCCTCTGCCCGGAGCGATGCTGCCGGGGAAGATCCTGCCTGCTCCTGGCCTCGTGGCCGCGGGGCCATGATTTATCCCTGGGCACACAGGAGTGTTTATGGAGCATCACTGCGGTTTCACCATGGTCACGCGATGGGGAGGAATTAAAAAACAATGCCTCTGGCTCGGGATGCCCACTGGCCAAGCTGGGCTGTGGTGGAGCCAGCAGGGATGCTTGGGGTTGGCACCTGGAAAGCAGCTGCTGGAAGAGTGGGTGGGAGAGGTGGTCAATGTTTGCTCTGAGGGTATTGCAAAAAATTCCCCCCCAAAGGGGGAAAAAGAGTATTTTGTCAGCTGCAGAAGCAGCTGCGTGGTGGGGAGTGGAGGGGATTGGGGTGTGAGATGTCCCTGGTATAGGCCACCGATGTCCTTTGGTGCCGTGGGGCTGATGGCACCAAGGGTGGGTGCAGGCATCCAGGGAGGATTCAGGTGGCTTTGGCACATCCTGCAAGCCCCATGGGGTCTGCTCCTGTCCATGCCCACCCAGTACCAGCCCCTTGCTCAAAACCCATGTGCCTGTCTCCCCCAGCACAGTCCGCATCCCCTACCCTCAGACATTCAGCTCCATGGATAAAATCCAGCTCCACACTCTCTGCCCGGGGTGCCCAGCTCTGTCCCAACCCCACAGGGATGCCCCAGCCTCCAGATCCCTGCCATCCCCTCTGGCTCTGGGGTGATGCTGATGATCCCAGACTGCCATCCATCAGGGAGGGCTGGGGGTGGATCCCCTCAGCTGGCTGCTGCCAGGGGCATTGGGAGCTCTGAAAGCAAAGAGGAAAAAAGAATAAAAATGAAAAAAAAAAAAAGCCACACAAGAAAGCACATCACTGGTCTGTCCCTGTCCCTCCTTGCCCCCCCAGCTGGGTGCATTGGTGCTGCAGGAGCTGCCCCAGCTGCATCCACGTGCCTCCTCCCTCCCCATCCTTGGATGCTGCTTCGTGCCAAGCCCCCGGCCTTGCTGGCACTGGTGGGGAGGGGGACAGGGGAGAGCCGTGCCCGCTGCTCTCCATCCCCCTTCGACAAGGCCAAATGTCTCCTCCTCCCCTCGCTGTGTAAATTTTGTACAGTTCCAGAAAGTGAGAGTCTTGTTTCCTGGGGGGGGGGGGAAAAAAAAAGGAAAAAAACCCCACAAAAACAAAAACCCAACAAAAATAATAATAAAAAAAATTTTAAAAGAATAAAACCTTATTTATTGCCATGTCTTGGGGAGAAACGATCCTGCCCAGCGCCCCTGAATTCGGGCCCAGGGCGTTGCTTTTGTTCCCTGCCCCCGGTGCATTGGCATGAGATGTGTACAGTCACCCCCTCCGCTGCGAGGGAAAGCGATGGCAAATAAACTCGGGATGCTCTTTAGCAGCTGCTGTCTTTGGGATTTTCTTCCTCAGTGGGAGGGCCGTGGTCACCATCAGCACTGCCTGCTCTGGCACCCCTGGCTGTTTGGGATCGGGATCGCTGGCATCCTGTCCGGGAAGCTGGCATTCCTGTATGGAACAGGTGACATTGGTCATGGTGCACTGGCTTTTTAGAGAGGTGGGTGGGTTTAGGGTGGGCATCTCCATCAGTGCCACACGGCACCCCAAGGTGCCACAGCTTTCCTGCCACCTGCAGCAGTGGCAGTCGGTGCCCGGCTGTGCCACCCCAGCGCTCGCCCAGCACAGGTGAGATGGAAGAGCCGTGCCAGGCGGGATGGGGGGGAGTCCAAGCCCCTCCGTGGGGGCACCGGTGTGTTGGTTTTATATATTTTAATCATTTTAACATTTAATGCTTCTCAATTAAAGTGATTTCCTGGAGTAGATGCCAAGCTTAGGGCGAATGCACATTAACCACTTTCTGTATCGGTAGTTAAAGGCACCAAGGGATTTAAACAGCAATCCGCAAGGCTGCTGGGGAAAGGTTTGGCTGAATAAAGCAGATTATAAACAATAATATATGTCTTTCTCTCCTCCCCCCCACCCCTGCTTTTCTTTTTTTTTTTTTTTTTTTTGGAAAGGCTCCAACCTCACAAACAGACCTAAAGTGCTATAAACATCTCCAGGGCTGAGCGCTCGGGCCCCAAATGTGCTCTCTGAAAGCACCAGCACCGTGGCTGCTGCTTTCCATCCTGGCTTTAACAAGAGCTTTTTTACTACCCAGTGTGTCCATCAAGCCAGGCAGTGGCTGTGCATTATGGCACTGCACAGCAGTGGTCTCGTTTGTCCCCAGCCTTGATGCCACCATCACAGAACCAGTGTGACCCCAGTACTGCGGTTGGGTCTTTGCTACCCGGATGCAAAAGCTACGGGCTGTGATGAGCCTGGGCACTGCCAGCCTGGGGGTGCCCTGGGCAGGAGGAAGGGGAGCAGAAGCTGTTGTAGGCCCTGGCTTAATATTAATGGAAAATAACTCTCCAAGCCATTTTCCCCACCATGGAGCCTGGCCCGTGCTGTGTGTGGTGCAGTGGCAGTGCTGGAGCCAGAGCAGTGACTTTGCCAGTGCTGGCAGGAGCCACAGACACCGTGAGGGGCCAAAACCCTCACGTGCCTCCTGCCCAGCCGGTCCTCAGCGAAGGGAACATTCCCATTTCTTTTCCTGAGGCTGGATGTGCTGCAGAAAGGACTTGATGGCAAGTGGCTTCCTGTCACAGCAACGGAGATTTCCTATGCTTCCCTTCAAGGTTGTAAATCTTGTCTGGGGAAAAACAAACTCACAGCAATGTCCCACAGGAAAGGCATGGTCTCCTCTTGCCACACACTCACCCAAGGCAGCAGCCTCCCTCCCACCTATCCCAAAGCACAAACCCAGCCCTGATGAGGAAGGAGGAAGCCCAATAACCATCCCACCTAACTCCAGCACTTGGGCATTGCCATGAGGCATATTTTTCCCACTTTCTGGACATTTGGCCAGCTGAGAAGACCATGAAGTACCTGAGAGGCCCACAGGGGTGACAAGGTGGGTGCAGGTTTATCTCTGTGCCCAGCTCTTACCAAACCTCAGCTCTGAATGAGCCACTCCAGGGACTGGTACATGGCAGGAGGACCTGGAGCTGATTATGGAGGTGAGGGTTTAAAGCCATTTTATTCAACAAAGTGGTTGTGTGATGTGGTAAAAGTCCTGTCAGCTTGGAAGGGTTGGTTAGCAACATGTGTTATGTGAGAAACAGAGGGACAGACAGACACTTGTATGACCCTCCTGTCTTTGCAGGCCTCTCTCCACAGGACAAGAGCTTGAGCAGAGCTGTGGCAACACTGAGCTACCTCCCATCCTTATTGCTCCCAAGGAATCAAGTCACTCCCTGAGGAAAAAAAATAAAAAACCCAAACACTCCATCCCGACACTGTGCTTTTATTTATAATATTTCGTTTGGACCCAGGGGAAAAAAAACCATAAACCAAAGTTCAACCTGAAAGCGAGAGATGAGCATCCCTCACCTGGCCCAGCAACCCTACCCTCCCCATGGAGGAGCCGACCAGTCAGCCCAGGCTGCTCCAGTGAGACAGCCAATGCAGTACTTGTGTCTGATACATTAAAATAATTCCTGGGGCCTTCTCCAGGCCCTCTCCCCACTCCCTCCCCCCTCAAATACTGATAAATGTCAGAGCATGCAGAACTCTGATCCCATCCTGCCCAGGGTATGTGCTTGGCCCTCGTGCTGGAGAGCCCGGCCAAACCCTGTGCTCTAAAAGGTCCCCTTGAACACCCGAGGCGACTGGGGAGGGCAGCGGGGAGGGGGGGAAGGGGTGTTATTGCAGAGCATCTCTGTCCCCCCGCAGGGTCAGGGCTCGCCGGTGACGTGCTGCTGCAGAGCCGAAGTGATGGCTTTGGAGTCTGTCACCTCCTCCGGCAGGCAGCCCTCCTGGTCCCGCAGCCCGGGGTCTGCTCCCGACTGCAGCAACAGCTCCACGATGTCCAAAAACTCGCAGGTGGCAGCTGGAGGGAGAGAGGGAAGGGTTAGTCTGGGGATCCTGCCCCGAGGCGGCGGTGATGGGCGTTGCTGGAGCGGTGGCTGTAGCTGGCGACTTCCCATGCGTGTGCCGGAGGCAGGAAACGCCGTCTCAGCACCTGGCCCGGTGCAGCAGATCATTTTTCGGGGCAGTGTTCAGTACACAATGTATTACTTTGGATTTAATAGTGCAAAGGAAGGAGAAAAGACAGAGTGAGAGCAAAGCCAGAAGTCCAGGGGAGGTGTTACTGGTGCAACCAGCACCCCAGAGCCCACAGCCCAGACACGGAGCTGCCGGGAGCCCAGGGGTTTGCACGGCATCACCTGGGACACAGAGGGAGCCTGGGCACAGTTGGCTAGGGCTCCTTCACATCCAGGAATGGAGACTGACCCTGGGAAGGGCCCCAGAGTGCTGGTGCAGCACTGTAGAGAGCCCCAAAGGGCTACCTGGGAAAGCATACCCTGTCTGCTTTTGAACCAACAATTTATAATGCATTTATCTGTATCTATACCTATATCTATATCTAACGTATCTATTTATGTATAACATCCCTGTAAGTCCCCGCCCCTCACCTGCCTCCTGAACCTCCTAGGGCTCCACAGGCAGCACATTCCAGGCAGGACATCATCAGAACTGCCTTGCTCCTGGCTTTCATCCATCATTTCTCCTTGCAGAAACTTCGGATGGTTTTTAGCTGCTGGCCATCCCCTCCCTGAGCACCAGCTCCAAGGGGCTGTGTCTGTGCCCTCGGACAGCTGGTAATGGCACACACACTTGCACCTCCACTAGGAACTGTTTCTAAATCCCTGATTTTCTCTGCCAAGATAGAATCAAGTTTGACCTGAGCTCTTCTCTGTCCCCAGGATGTAACAATCCTACCTAAGGATGCTAAAAAAATAAAAGAACCAGGAAAATCAGGAAAACTCTTTAGCACTTAAGAGATGGACTTGGCTGATATCAGTTGAAGTTCCAGACCCTGGATTTTCCCTTAAGGCCATGCAAAGCAGATCCTAGAGAAGCCAAAACTGTCTTATGAGGCTGTGAAGGTGGTACCTTTCCTCTTGCATTGTTAGCAATTGGTTTTAATTGTATTTTGGGTGCTTTTATAATGCAACTGACGGACTCTTTTAGTAACTAGAGAGTCTTTTGCATTACTCTGCAATTCTCTACTGATCCAGCAATATCTCATTAAAATAAAGTCAATGTGCAATTGGAGTTTATACTGAAGATAAAACAAGGAGGAAAAAAGGGGGAAGGGGTTGGTGAGGAAGCAGGTGGGGGGTGTGGGTGAGGCTGAGCTGAAGAGCCGGGGGGCACATCCCTTTGCAGAAAGCAGACTTCCAGAGATGCCAAGGAAGCTGTTGTGGCAGGTTCTGGGGATGGGAAGCTGGTTGCCCACACAGGGAAATGCAACTTTCTCGTCTGGTGCCACCGTTGGGCACAGCCCATGTCCTTGAGTGGGCTGGGGACATCCCAGGGGATGAGCACAGCTGGTGGATTTATGGCACCCTGGGACCCTCGATTTGTCAGGGGCCGGAGCGGCAGCCCTGACACTGGCACGGGTGAAGATGAATTTCCATTCAGCGCAGTTCGCCTCCCGACTCCATTAATCCTCAGGGTTCAGATGATGAATTCTTTTTTTTTTTTTTTTTTATTATTTATTTTCCCTCCAGCATCCCCTCCCACTGCCCTGCCACAGCGCAGACAGAGCCGAACAGATGGTGCTTTGCAGGGAAGCCGGAGCGCCCATGAGGATACAGAGCCTGCCCACTCCACGGCCACGTGGCCACCACGGCTCAGAGAAGCCTTGATTTCCTCTGGGAGAGGCAGCAGCAATGATTTCAGTATTCCCAGTGGGTGAGTGGATGGATGGATGGAGAGGAGCCGAAGGCTAACAGGCCCTTCAGCAGGGAGACCATGGTCAGAGTGACCAGCCCGGGGCAGAGCGGGCCCGGCAGTGGGTCCCACCGGTGATCCGGTGCCTCCGGACCACGCTGCCGATGGCCTCCACTTAACCTCCGATTAAACCCGGGGTCGGCGCCCATCGGAAGGAGGCAGGATTTATAACCCGCAGCAGGATGCAGTTTGACACCGGCTGTAATCAGGAGAGCTGTCACCACAAGGACAGCTGTCAGGCCACGCCGCCTCATAAAAAGGGATGCAGACACCCTAAAAGCAGTGCCTGCCTCGCTGGCCTTGCTGATGGGATTTAACCCTTCCCTGAACAGCCTCCAGCAAAAGGGAAGGCCTTGTGAAGGCACTGCTCAGCTCAGAGACAGTTTTCATAGGAGCTCTCACGCCTCTCCTCTGCAATTAACAGCTTGGTTGTGAAGTGCTGACCAAAATGGTATTGGGGGGTTTTCAGTGAGTTCCATTCAGGCCAACAGGCACTTGAATTCAAACCAGTCCCTCATTTAACAAGCTGTTTCCAAGATCGGGGGGATTTATGATCAGATAAGGGAATGAGGATGGCCTGAGTGCAGTGATGGTCACCAGGAATAGCTGGGCACCCATGGACACACTGGACCTGTGTGCCAAAAAGGCCTCCCTAAGACAATATACAGGGAAGAGAGGTGGGAAGGGGGAGGAAAAAATTTTAACACTCAAAGGATTTGGGAAGAAAACCATGGTAAACTGCCACTATTGAAATATCTGAGCTGTCAGGGTGGATCAGAGACTGTTTCTGAAATAACGTTCATTAAATCAGTTATGTTTGTTTGATTGTTAAACAGGCTGCCTCAGTCACCAGCCAGAGTGATCCACCTCCACAGAATTTACACTCAGGTGATGCATCCACTCTTTTTTTCCACATACTGGCCTTGCTTGAATCAGATTCTCATGGATAAGTTATATATGTGCTATGCTTGTGCAAGACCTACAGTAATGTAATGTACCCACTGTGATGTGTACTCCTCCATAGGCAGATGTCAGTCCTGGAGTTGGGAGCAGGGAAAGCATCTTCCCAGGAGAGAGAAAGCCCAAAACGTGGAATGGATTAGGCAGAGAAGGAGGCAATGTGGCATTTTAAGTGTTGTCAATCTGTGGACAACGCTGTGCTAAGCAGCAGATTCACTGCTCCAGTCACAATGATAGGATTTTGAAAAATAGAGTATCCTACAGGAAAGATGACATGGGGAGAAATCACACATTATTGTAATTACAGCCTCAGTTCAGGGGCCCTGGAATCTGGGAGTTTAGCTCCAGATCCAAATGCTGTGCTTTGGACTGATGCTCTGCAAAGCAATTTTGCCATCCTGTTAATGTCCTTGTGGAGAGATCAGGGAGAGAGAGAAAGACACAAACACTTCAGAATGACAAGTATGCTCTTAATTACAGTGACAGGCATCAAGAGAGAGTACAAAATAATAACTGGTTATGTCTTAATTTTGGGAAAAAATTATGATCCAGATTAAATCGATACTTTTTTTCATATTCCCCCACACATCAGCACCGCATGCATCACTTCAGTCTCATTTGGAGATAGGACAATCTTTCAATTAAAGACTCCCATAAAATCATGTATCTAATTAGCCTGTAACTGTGACTTCCCTCTGCTGATTTTTGTAGTAGAGAAGCTGCTGCTCTCTCAGCTGCAATCAAACAGGTTTGTCACCAGGACACGTAGAGGTGGAGGCCACCTTGGTCATCCCCTTCCCCTCACCTGTGTAACCTGTTAAAACTGATACAGATCCTCCCTGAAGGCCCAGGGATTTGGTATTCCCTAATCAGAGCCACTCCTGGCTCTGGAGGTGGCACAACCACATCTTAGAGACACACAGGTGTACAGGAAAACTCTGCATCATTAACTGGGGGTAAAGGAAGGCTTTAAGGTGACATTTGCAGAGGAGAAGGAAGGGAAGACAGCAGTCTTCCTTGCTGCTTCTCCCACAGCTCCTACTCCTACCATGCTGGACTTGATGGCGGAGGTAATCAAATCCAGCTTCCCTGCTCATTTTTCTCCTGAAATTTGCTTTCTGTGCATTGAGCATTTACTCCAGCTGCAAATCCATCCTGTTAGAGAGGACAATGAAGACGACAGGCAGCTTACCATAATGGAGTGCAGTCTGGCCTTCCCCATCCTGAAAAAAGAGAGAGAGACTTGATTTTAGAGGTACAGGCAATGTCGTGGGGACACAAGTAAATCACAGTTTTAAATAAATAAGCTGAATCACAGCAATGTTTTAATTGACTAGATAAAAAGGCCAGGACGTTCAGCTACCTGACAGTTGGGATTTGAATCATCATCTACCATCACTTCATATTGACAGATAATCAATATCTATCCACCTGTAAGAGTGCGTGGATCACGTCATGACTTGAGTGTAACTCAGTTCATAGTGTTATCGCTTCCATCCCATAAAAATGAAGGATTTCAGTCCTATGGCCTTACTCTGGGATTCTCACTAATCCTGATGCTTTAGTGCAAGATGTTTCAGTGCAAGCCCAGCCTTGGCCTACTTGAGAGAAGGGTAAAGCACCGGGACACTGTGCTGCACTCTTCAGCACAAAGGATCACACAGAAGGAAAAAAAATCCAGTTTTTCTCCAACTGAACAAATCTTAGGTTCCTGCTCTTCAGAATTTACGTCTACCCAAAGCCCAGGTAGGTTCTGTTGGGTGAGGGAAGGGTACAGTGCTCAGGGATTAGCACGTTGCCGAACTCATGCTTGTGAAACACCTGCAGCACAAGGGCAAAGCAAACCACATGATTTGCAGGTGTTGGCACACAGCCTCCTCTTCCAGCTTAACACATACACCATTGCACCAGCTGCAGTGCTTTGGGAAGTGTGTCCCCTTCCCAGGCTCCTGTGTCCCTCCCCAGGCTCTGCTGGAGAGAGCACATGTGGCACATCCAGCAGTGCACACCCAGGCACCTCACACCGCCACAGCCTCCTCCTGCCACCAGAACAGGTGAAATAACAGAAGGAAAGAATTACTGGCCACTTTGCTTTCACTAGCCCATCAGGATTAGCCTCTAATTCAGTTCTTTGCCTCCTTAATTTATTTGCATCTGTCTATGGAGACTTAAGTTTTTAATTACCATCATCTTTGGGATTAAGGTGCAAATTCTGGTGTCTGTTGTGGATTCTGGAGCAGGCGAAAGGGAAAAGGAGAACAGGAAAACAGGTAGAAATCTCACCCGTAGCTGGAGACTTCTGGTTTCCCACCTGCTATTCTGTTTGATATTAACCCTGCTGAGCTGAAAAACTAGGAATCATCTGTGTTTCAGGGTGGGAGGTGCCACCCTTTGCTCTGGGACACTGCACCAACACAACAACCACAGCAACAGAGACAAAAGAGGAAAGCCAGATGTAACAGGCATTTGCTGCCTCAATATCCATTTCATGTCTTTTCCAAGCAAAGGAATGTGCCACTATGTCCCATTCACATCAGTGAACTCACACCAGTGTTTGAAGACTCCTCATTTCAGGAGCCTCTTTCTGCCCAAACTGCGGGGACATAATGCAAATGGGTGTCATTAGAGATACCTCAAGCCAAAGAACTGAAGGAATCAAGGACGGTATCCATTGATTATTCCACATTAATAAGGTAACTGATCTGAGCCAGAGCCCCCGAGCATTCCTTAAGCACATGCCTGCTCGGAGGAGTGACAGGGCCGGTACTGACTTCAGCAGAATATGGAGCAGGGCTGGGGAAGAAGAGGCAGCAGCACTCCAGATGAGTTATTGGAAAGGCAGGATGTCAGATATGTGGGCTGGGGGATGGGAAGCCAGCTCCCCTCTGCATCACCGCCTTCGAAACTGCAGCTGACAAAACCCACAGGTGAATGGCACTGGAGCTGTGCAGCAGAAATACCTTTTCCACGGGAACACTTTGCTGCAGAACTCCCTATAAAACACACAGGACTGCTCCAGGAATACTACAGCCATTTGTTCCTCTTCCAAAGGCCTGTGGAAAGCACTGCTGCTTCAGCAGCCGGCTGGATCTAACGAGGCTTTTTATTTCTCTTAGATGTACTTCCTGGCATCTGTTGGGCTAAGGAGGGAGCACGAGTCCTGGCATAGGAGATCCATGTCTTTAATCCCAGTGTGGTTTTTTAAAAAGAACTATTAATCCAATGTTATGCAAACATGGTTTGCACTTTATTTACGCTGTGGATTTCCCCCCACCCCCCTTTGAGCGTTCGGGCTGGCCAAATGCTATTTGTTACACTCCTCAGATGCTGTGCTATTTGCTTGTATTTCCTCTGTGACAAATTTTAATCCAGGTAAATGGAAAAAGCTTTAGCGTGGTCACTCACTAAAGGCCTTGAAATGCCCTCGGGAAGCTGCTGATCTCAATCCCTCTTTGATTTGGCTTTTTGGAGCACCGTGGCTAATCGCAGCCCGACGTGCCCGGCTGCTCCAGGTACGGCAACGCTGAGCCTTCAGAGCAAAACGGTCACACCTGGAGACTAATCAAAGATTGGCTGTGAAAGTGAGGATTACAGCTCCCATTGTGGGAATTATGTGAGATGAATATTGCCCACGAGAAGCTGGAAATGTTTGTTTTGCAATGAAACACAGTGCGCGGAAGATGAATTAAGATGGCCTTGATGCAAGGGATATTTCCCGACATGAGACAGAAAGCAGCGGTTCCTAGAGCATCCTAGGGAGGTGCAGTGTGTTCTTCTCCCAGGATGTGCCTCTGTTGGGATGAGTGATCCCAGTGAGTGGACAGGGACAACCTGGTGCAGCCTCATCCTAGTGGCACCAGTCAGGAGCAGGGCACCTGGAGCGCATCCTCCACAGCCAGGAGGAATGCAGAGATGCTGACAGCGATCAAGGAACAGAGATGCTGATTGTGATCAGATGGATAGTTTCAGCAGATGGACCGAAGAGAAGGTGTTGAGTAGGGGAGCTGATGTTGGGGAGTGCAGAAGAAGGGATGAGCAGCTCCAGGGCCAGTGTACAATGCCAAGCTCTGCTCTGTGCCAGGATGCCTCTGAGAAATGCCCTTTCATCATCACGTGTTAGCTGGGATGTGTCAGTGTGACAGGTTAAAAAGGAGGAAACCTGCTCTAATTCAGTGAACTTCAACACAAAAGGTGGGAAAAGCCAGGCTCAAATCAGTAATACACATTCTGTAAAGGCTTGCAAGGCCCTGATAGGTGCCTGTCCCAGAGCCCTTTCAGCAATGCTCCATCTATAGAAAGGAGGAGCTCCTGGAAATGGCAGAAACCCACACACGTAGACAGAAAACAATCAGAAAAGAAAGAAAGACCATTACACACTCAAGTGTAAGAGTGCTCAGTCCCACACATGAATGTTACTGACCAACAACAGATCTGATTCCAAGCTTTCTCCTTGCCTCCTAACGTCGGGTGCCATCCTGGATGCCTTTTACAAGTTCCTGGCACACCTGGATGACAGCCAAGCTGCACAGCTTTGAGGGAGATGAGAGCACTTCCAAATACTTCAAAACCAAACCCCGAATGTCCATGTCCACCAAACCCATCCAAACAAAAGATGCTACAAAATCAGCAGTACCTCCTACATGCAGTGGTCTGCGACAGATGTCACTCAATGAAAATCCAACTACCAGTGGATAACTTATTGGATAACAGGATTTTGTGCTGCTCCTGAGAAATTTAAGCAAGAGAAATGAGAGAAGATGGACCGAGCGCAGATGGACCAACTGTCTTATCCGCTAAGTGGTACTATGGCTACTGTACGTCAATTTTGTCTCATAAGTGATAGGATTATATCGGTGTTGCCGTCCCATGTTCATTCCTTGGGAATTTCTGTTCCCTGCTTAACCTAACACAAGTTCTGGACTGAAGGGCAGAGACACGGAAACGGCTCAGCTGAGCCCTACTGAGATGCTGTACACTCTATAAAACATAGCTGCTGTTTCTTGCTGTTGCAAGTAGACCTTGAGTGTCCAGCGTTTGGCTGTGGCTTCACAGGACAGTTTTAAACAGTGTGCTGTAAACATTGATTGTCCAGACCTGCCTCATTACAAGCTGTGTGCAGAAATCTCTGTGAGAGGGAGGGTAGCCCTAAGGGAGACACCACCTCTTCTGCATCTCACCTGTTTTACTAAGCACTTAGTAGAGAAAGAGGAAGAACAAGTCCATGATGGTTACCTGGGTGAGCTTTGGTCCAGCCTGACCAGTGATGAAGGTGATAATGAACTGGACAGCCTCCACACCAGCACGAGAGTCTGTAGGGGACTCCAGTGCTGCTCCACACAGGCCTCATCTCAGTGCCTTCAATCACATCCCCAAGCGCAGACACCGTGAGCGCACCGTGAAAAGCACAGCAGAAAACATCTACACTGTCCTTTCCCTTTGAGGGATAGCACTTGTGCTTTTCATTTTAAGGTATTTTTCCCCCCATGTCACCTCTTTTTCTGTTCATTTGTGGCAAATTTCAAGGTGTACACTCGTTCCCATTGACAGGCACCGAATGTTGGCAGGGATCGCAGGAGATAAGAACGATGCGGTGATAAGAGTGTTTAACAGCTGCTGGGTCCTGGGCAGCAGGGATGGGCCAGAGGGAAGATAAATATTTACACTACATCTTTAGAAGGTGAGTGAATAAAAAGGGCCAGAATAATACAGCCTCTGAACAAGCACTGGTGCTTAGGAGCTGTAATATAAATCTCTGCAGCCTCACGACACACACTCACTCAAGGCCAGGGAGATGAAAAATAGCAAGAAAATACTTCCCTCCACTTTTAAAAAGGGTTTTATTTCTCATTTATTTCCACTTTAGACTTCAACTTCCCAACAATTTACTTTAACCTCATCATCTTCTTATTCTCTCTCAGAAATTTTATCTCCAACAAGACTGAGGGTGAGGCTACAGCTAAAAGCACACCAGAATTCACATGTTAATACCCACAAATAAATATGTAAAACCAGGCAATGGGGGTTAAAATAACCAGTCTGAACTCCATCAAACAATTCAGTAGGTGGCCTTAACCCAGCCTTTATATTCATTTTCACATTGCTTTTGAATGCAGCAGACTGGGTTTGTACATGTACATACATTAATACATGTCAATTGAATGCTTGCCCAAGTGAAGCAGATAGAGGAGTGGCAAATGCTGGCATAGAAAAGCGATGGTTTAGTTTGACATGTGATCCTGTTCCTTTAAAATCCCTATCTTAGGCCAGTGTGCACCCACATACACATAGACTTTTGCTTTTTAGTTGCCTCCTGAGCCTTAAAGCAATGCCAGCATCAGTGCAATTTGAGGAACAAGACCATCCAACAGCTTTGTGCCAAAGTCTAGGATCCCAAATAGCTCTGACCCCAGAAAAATAAAGCAGATCTTTATGTTTTCTCCCTACTTTTGGTTTTGCTACAGCAAAATATATTTGTGACTGCTCACCTTCACCAGGTGTTTTAAGTAGGTGGTCCATATGGGGATAATTAGTTGGCTGGTGTTTGTGAAGTGCTTGTAAGGTTATGGCTGTTAATGTTGGCATAGGCTGTTGTGAGACATCACCAGGTACACCCTTGGTCCCAGCTTGAAGGCAGCTCAGGCACTCCCCAAGGATGGGACATACAATACTTCTGGCAGAAGAAAAACCAAAATCCATGCACTGGTCATGAACAGCTTTTATCTGGAGATTGCAAACAGCCCAGGCTGGTAAGTGCAGGGCTTGGGTATCTTCAAAGTTTGGTTCCTCAGTTAACTTCCACCTCCCCCTGCAAGTGGGTAGGTTTGGCAGGGACCCCTCTCTTACTGAGCTGTCCCTCCCCAAGAGCTCTCAGCTCTCTCCTCTGCCCCCTTCCTACCATTCAGAACTTTTCCTGCATTGTGCTGGGCAGATATCCCCGAGGATGGAAGGTGCTAGACAGATTTTTATCATCACCTCTTGGGCCATTCTCCAGAGTCTACTGCCAGGCTATCATTTGGCCTATCTTCTAAGTGCCTCACAGATAAATTAGATCTGCATAGAGAAGCAATTATTACATTTCTAATGGCATGAACCCTTACAGCACAATCTGCTACTGAAAGGCAAGGAAAATTGCATTAGCTTTTGTTTGATTCAAAATTATGATCAAGGGAAGAGGGATGCTGAAGCCCTTTAAAGCCAAGCCTATGAGCTGGGGATCTTTCTGTCTGGGGACCTCCCTATTCGTATTTGCTGCCAGAGCTCATACTCATGGTTCATTTAGGAGCACTAATTTGGAGTTAAAAGCAGCTCTAAGAAAGCTCAGAGAGAACAGGATGCCCAGGAAGCACCACTGGCTCCCTCCTGGAGTCTGCATCTGCTAATGCACCCAAACGCCCCCAGCCTGAGGAGTTCAGTGTGCCAGGGTTACACTAATCCCTCATCGCCCTAGTTTCTAACTGGTGCCGTACCTAAATTTCCAAGTGCAATTTCAGTGGGATTTATCACATCTACTATGATCAGCATGTAGTGCTGCTGGCACAGATACAGGCTCTCAATATCCCAATGCAGACATGGCTGTCTTTAATTGCAGAACAAACCGATTTCTGAACCTACACAGCGGCTCACGCAGCAGCACCGAAACTCTCAGGGCTGTTTTGCTGTTGAGTATTTTCATCCTGTTTTGCAGCCAGCACTCTGTGCACAGCTGTGTGTTTGGACATATTTATAGGTTATCCAAAGAATATTTGCTGCTGCCTGTTACTTCCAGCACCAGGCATCTTGCTGGTCATCAAACAAGTGTGTTGGTGCAATAGAAAAGCTGCCAGGAAGCTGCGGGGATCAAAAATGTGTTTGGAAAAGTCAATGCCTAAAGCTGTAACAAGTGTCACGGCGCTGTGGCTGAGCCAGACTCTGACAAACCACGCAAACGTGATCCCAGGCTGTGAAGAGGATGGTATTCCAAAGGGCAAGATCCCAAAATCTCTCCTATCAGGGTGCTTCCCTGCCCCCTCCTCGCGTAAAAGTTAGTCGCTCCTGTACTGCTTTATCACTTTAGCGTGGCTGAGGCAGATACCTGGTTATTTAAGGGGCAGGATAAATGGGCTGAGACAGCTTTCCCATCCCCAATTCACTAGGGAACGCTTGGAAATTCCACCTGACACCGGGACCGCTCTGTGCTCTTAAACAATCTCCCGTCTGATCCGATTGTTCCCCAGTGGGGAGGCAGGCTGCAGCTAGCTCAAGAGTCATTGATTGGATTAACAGCCTAATTCCCAACAGATGAATAGAATACTGATGTCTTGTCAGCCCACATCATAGAAGGAAAACACAATCTGCTTCTACAGCCCCGAAATTTAACCCTTTGCTTTCCCATTCCCCCTCCCCAGGGCTGGACACACGGGTCCAGCACTTTCAGCTGGAGATCCTACCCATTTTAATGAGAAAAGATATATTAACCTTTGGGACACTTTGCCTAATAATCTACATGCTATGGGATCACACGCTATTTTCCATAAGGTCAGTTCAGTAAGAAACTCTCTTTTCATCCTTTCTACACAGAAAAGATTTATACCAGGGACTTTTATTATTTTTCCTTCTCCCTTTTCCCATCTGCCATTAAAGGAAATACTGTATGCTTCACAGTAAGCTGCTGAAAATTCATTAGCTTAGCGACATTTATCCTGAAATATACAGATATTGAACGTTTTCTGAGTCTATCATTTGATCAGGAGGATGGATCTGCCTGGAGAGGAGCACCCAGCCAGGTTGCAGGAGAGGCATCCCTGCAATGCCCTCTCCCTTCAGCAGCTCTTGGCAAGCCCTGGGGCAGAAGAATGAAGCTGGGCACATCATTCGCTCTGGGAGAGCTCCTGTTCTCCACCTCCTAATGGAGACACTAATGTTTTCTTACCTCATAGAAAGACTGTGATAAGAAATTAATTGCTACTGGTCAAATGTTCACTACTACAGAAGCAGGACAGTGTGCATATTAAAGAGATTCTCCAAGAAAAAGAATTATTTATGGACTCCTTGGCACTGTCTGCATTTATTTCCTTGCTTGGGAGACAAGAATAAATAAAATTCATCTGATTTTAAGAAATGCATTCAAAATGACCTCTTTTTTTCTCAGATCACTGACGTCCATAATGCTGTGGGGTTTGTTTCCTTCTAACAGCCACCTTTTATGCTTGCATTTACAGAACAGGCAGATATGTGAGGGTATTACTGTGAGGCACTGACACAGGTTGCCAAGAGAAGATGTGGCTGCCCCATCCCTAGAGTTCAAGACCAGGTTGGACAGGGCTTGGAGCAACCTGATCTAGTGGGAGGTGTCCATGCCTGTGGCAGGGGGTTAGAATGAGATATCTTTAAGGTCTCTTCCAATCCCCTCCTAGGAGTCTATGATTCTCTACACTTTTAAAGATCTAAGGTGTGCATCACCTGAGATAAGCCAGGTTGTGCTGTGAAACAGAAATAAGATATTTCCACCTGTATTTAGATTTTACAGCTTGCACGCAGAGTGGAAACATTCCCTCTGTCACTCCTTTACTCCAACAACCTAATTAGCCCAGCACTGACTAACACAACTAACAGGAGAGAAAGCATGAGAGGACAGAGGTGCACACCCTTTTTTCCCTCCCTTCTTTCCCCCCTCCAGTACCTGCTAACCATGACAGTTTTCCAGACTTCGTGATTTCACAGCATCATTATACATATAAAAATCTTGCTAGGAGACTGAATGAAAGAAACAGGCCTTCCCACTCCTGGCTTCCAGTGTATCAGCCCTACAGACAGCCCTGTCTTCAGAGATGTACATAGTCCTTCGTGTTCACAGAGCTACCCTAACCAAAATAATTAGTGAGAGACGTTGCATTGACTCAAACAACTCAATTAATGCCCTGTTAGTATTTGAAAGTCATCCAAATTATTAGCTGTTTTTACAATTTGAAACCACAATGTTTCATTTTCATCCCAGATGTGAATTGTTCCAGAATGGCAACAAATAAATAAGTCCAGTGAGGCCTGTCCAGCCCAGCCCCTGCCCCGTAACATGGCTGCGCTGTATACTCACAAATCCAGGTTAAGGATGGGGACTGGGGCAGTTGTGCCCTGGAACTAGCAGACTGCAGGTTTTATAAATACATACAGAAATAATTAAAATCTAAGGGGTTTAGAAGGGTTAATCTCCTTTAAATAATCTCTGCCACAAAGCCTGTAAAGTCACTGCTGGCCCCGTGCCCGCGTGGGACCGGCTGTCGGATATCAGGACAGCACGTGTGGGTGGGAGCACAGAGATTAGGAGGAAGAGCTGCCGAGGTGGCCCATCAGTCATGCTGCTCCCCCACATATGGCTGCCCCGGGCACTGCCGAGGGCTGGAACGCTGAGAGCAGGATGGGATCCAGCGGCAACCAGCAAGTCAACATGCCACTTGCTCCACCCGATTAAAGAGAGGGAAGGAAGCTTGATTAGGCTGCTAAATTTAGCAGGCTGGACGGGAGACAGCGGGAGCCGAGAGCGTTGCTGCCACTGAGGTTCACCTCGGTCCTTGCTGACGGCAGGCAAATGCTGGCTGATATTTATTTAAAGGGATTCAGGGCTTTGGAAGTAACCTCTTTTCCTCTGCAGGCTTGAACCCACAGCCCTGGGTGGCCAAGGAGATGTTGCACTTTGAATTGTCATCTTCAATGGCCTCAGTGCTGCCACTCTGCATTTCAGGGCGTCCTCTTTGTATAAACTGTCATTTAAAGCCAACAACTGAATGACCATTAGAGAGGAAGAAATCCAAAAGAAAGGAGGGAAACCACCCCTGTGTGGGCTAAAGCAGTGCCCATATGAACCCATGAGTTTGATTCCCCTGATTTGGGCAAAAGCAAGGTCAGCTGAAATTCCCAAGAATCCCATGGCAGTGCTGGAGCACTGTCAGGGATGTTGTGGTATTGTGATGGTGATGGGCACAGTTGCAATAAAAGCAGAGCCACAGTGTGCTGCAGGAGGAGCAGAGGTGCTGCTAATGGCCTAGGGAGCCTTTTCTCCTTTAAGTCAGTGAGGATAAAGACTCCAGAGACTCTTGTTTTGGTCCCATAAACCTTCCTTGGCTTGCTGTGCAAAACCAGCACTTTCCATGTTGGGATGGTCTGAACCATCCTCTGAACTCATTAAATGAGATCTGGATTTTATTAAGCCAAGCTTGGGGAAGCCTGGGCTAGCAGGGGAGCTGACTTCCAGTAGCCACAGCCCTCAGCTTGAAAGGCACTTTTTTTTTTAATTCTCCTTCAGACAAACCCAGTGCCAGGAACCTTGCTCTGACAACTCAAAGCACCTCAGGATAGCGCTGTGCCCTGCAGCCTCTAGACAGCCTTTCCTTCCCAAGCACTGTTTCTTAAGGATGAGGACTCCTCTTTCTGGCTAATCTGGAATTAGAGAGGACGTTTGCACACTCACAGCTGTCTGCCACAGGGGGAAGGCAGCAGAGCCTGGATCCTGCCCCGAAGTGGACCACTGCCAGGGAGAAGCCGACTGCACGTGCTGACTTAAGAAGCTCCCGTCTCATCACCTCAAAGGGTTGCTGTTTTTGTGACATTCAGCAGCCTTTTAGCAGCCTCTGTGAATTGTATTAGTAGCTGATTTACCATTTGTTATTTTATAAGGCATGAAGCTGCTCTTTCATTTGCTCATCCACCACCATGTACAACTACACGTCAGACTCTGAAAACTCAGTCTATGATCATTGGGGCTGTTTCCCGATGGAAGAAAGGAGAAATAAATAGTGAGGGAAAAGGTTTATTGGTGCTGCTTATTCACAGACAGTCAGCTTTCCAAACAGCTATTAATGAAGTGCCAATACTGAAGAAAAAAAAGGAAAAATGTCTGGAGAAAACTGCCTCAGGACGTCAAACAACATCAGTAACTGAAATTTCTCGATGGAGCCACAGTGCTATTAAAATACAGCTGAACTAAGTACTTGCAGTTTGGTCTGTCATTACTTATTTAGTGAGATGCAAAATTGATCTTCACTTTAAAGGGCTCTTTCAAAGTCTAGAGGCAGCACTTGCTCCCTCCTTGTGCTGTATAATAGAGGTGTTGCTAATGAAATTCAGCAGGAGCTGGAGGCAACCAGGGAAAACCGCAGCCAACTTTATAACAGACAGATTTATGTTCAGGGATGTCCTACTCTTTGAATGAGTTATTCTGCACAGGGCAGGGATAACAGGTTCACCATTCATGGGTTGTACAAGCATGGCAGAAGGTCAAGTTCCCTGGCGGTGCGCGGTCTGAGCCCAGGGCTGGGGCTGCCGTCACATCTGGGGCTGAGATGAGCAGGTCCATCCCATTTCTTACTAAAGCAGCCCAGGGAGCCTCCTGGGACCAGCTGGGCCCGGAACTGGGCCCAGCCCATTCCACACCAGGGAGGAGCAGATGGCAGGTACTGGTGGTGGTGGCCGACGTGGGGCAGAGCTGAACCAGTGACCTCGAGGTGAAAGGCTTCGTATCTCCCATTATCAATCCCCAGAGCCCCCTCTGGAGTAAGTGTTGATACATTAATCTTTCTGACTGATGGAAACAAACTGCAAGTATAATATTCCACAGGGGAATCTTTATTTATATTGAGGCAAAACTACGCTTAAAACCAGAAAGTTAAGGGCACACTTAGGTTTCAGTCTCTGATCAGAAATGTTAATGACATCCTTTTCCCCTTCCAAGCACTGAATTCAAAGAGCATGTCATCACACATTAGTCTCTGAGCACAGCCCCAGTGTGGATGGCTGCAGTACATAATAAACCGGTGTTTGAGTTTCCTCCTGTGCATGCTGTCCTCCTAAATAGTTTAATAACAAAGGAGTATATTTCAGAGTGCTGCTGGAGTGCCTCGATGAAGCATGTGGTGTAGGATAAATACCTCCACATCAGGACACTTTTCAAAGCCATCAGGCAGAGGGGTCAGTCTGTTGTGGGTTTTTTTAAAACTGCACAAGCTAATGCTTTAAGAGTGTCTTGATGGAATCAGGGAAATTGGATTGTCCCCCCATTTGCTGGCCTAAAACAAGCCTTTTTTTATTTATCCCATTAGAGGAACACAAGAGAAACCTTTTAAACGTCACTAAAATTTTCCCTGCATTGCAAAACCCAGTCAAAAGGGTTTTAATTTTCCCCGAGACCTCTTAAGTAATGCAGCATGTCAAGGTTTAATACATTGTGTGTAGGGGATTGTCTATATTCTGTGCTCTTTCACCAGGGTGATTCCAGAGGGTCGGTCCTGGTCGCTGGATTTTGACCCTGCCAGCACCAAGCTGCTCAACTAGCCCACACATCATTTTAGATCAGGTCTGGTGAACAAATAAGTAAGTGATAATGAGATGAGATGCAGCCTCCCCTGGACCAGTCTGGGACTCCCAAAAATTCAGCAGTGCTGGTCACTCTCCAGTGGTTTTGTTCTGCAAACTGGGGCTCTCTGGGTTTGGGAGAACCTGTGATTTATTTACTTATTTACAGAAGGACTAGAGAGACTTGGCAAGAGGTGCCTATGTGTACAAGGCTCCAAATTCCCCTGAGATATTTAATATGACAAACATAAGCTGCGTCCCAGAGGCAGAGCCCAGGATTGCAAACTGGCAGCACACAACGTGCTAAAGCACAACAGCTAAAGATGGCAACAGGGCCACAGACCCTTGGAAGGCTGGGCTGGTGCCCACTCCACCCTTGCTGTACCAAGGGCTGAGGGCATTAGTGCCAAAACAGCTTCTCATGGCCCCTCAGAGCCCATCCCACTTGTCAGCCAGCCTGGAAGCTGCGGGTGATCTGATCTCCCAAAGTAATCCCAACTAGTAATGCTTGCTACTGAAATACACGATTATTTTGCTCCTACAGGATATGGGAGCTTTCTATCCACACTGTCCATGTTTATTTTTGAAGACAGTGAACACGTCATACCAGAGCAGAAGAGGACCTGGGGTGCCATGTTAATTTGGGTTGAGCATGTAATTCTCCCCAGCCCTGGTTTTGCAGAGGAAAGAGGAATTGGAGGGCAAGGAGTGTCCAAGCCTTAAACCTTTATGTCCCTGAATTCACACATGTGCACTGAGAGCTGGGAAAGGTGCAGAGCCAAGGAGAGTGAGGAAGAGGAGGCACATCCCAGCCTCTCAACCACTC
This sequence comes from Corapipo altera, assembly GCF_003945725.1. Taxonomy (NCBI): domain Eukaryota; kingdom Metazoa; phylum Chordata; class Aves; order Passeriformes; family Pipridae; genus Corapipo; species Corapipo altera. The sequence continues at coordinate 1,322,053 of NW_020884927.1, forward strand.
ACAATAAAACCCAGTCCTGAGACTAAGATACTGCCTCCTGATCTTCCCTGTAGGGCTGCATAATCTATTTTACAAAATGTCAAAATTCAGCAGGAAAATTGGAAAAAGGGGGTGAAAAAAAAAAATAAATCAGACTGGCTGGTTATTGGACCAAGGGCTGTGTTAAAAGGATCAGGAGGTGGTGGGCCAAGTGGTGGGGGAGGGAATGGGATAAAGTAGTGGGTCTAATCAAATCAGTTTAAAAAGCTGCAGCCTCTCTGAGTTAACCTTGCCAATCAGAGAGCGAGCGGGAGCATGTCTGCGCACATTAAAGCGGGAGCGTGTCCTTGAACCCGCAGAATATTCCATCCTCCCCCCACAGCCCACGCAGGCTGTGTACCCAACACCCTCGGCAGACAGCAGGAGAAAAGCCCCGGATTAGGCACCCTCCTTAGCCTCACCCAAGTGGAAGTCAACACTGGCAAAGGCAGCTCGGGTGCTTCCCTGCGATTTGAGGTGAGCTCGTGGGATTAAGCCGGCAAGAGTTGGAGAAATGTTAAAAAACAAACAAACCAAAAAAAAAGGGGGAATAAAAGGAGAAACCCTCCCATTGACAAACGCTGTTGCACCGAGCCTGGCAGCTGTGAGAGGCATTACTAACCTTCGCTAATGACTAAGGGCACTGAAGTCACTTTAAAATAAATATTCACTAGGAATTACATGGGTAATCTAAAGGGATTATCCTGCTGCCTTAACAGGTCCATAAACTAAACGTTAAATGGTCTACGCAAGTGTTTGCATTAATTTTGACCCAAATCAACCCTTCTGCTAAAAGCCGTGGAAAGCCAGATTCAATTTTGGAAACCACGTGTCTGCTTTGAGTTAGTGCTCTTATAAATTCCCCCGGATCCTCTGTTTTCTGAAGGAAAAATGGGGCTGAGCTCTTGGAAGCCAGGAGCCAGCCAGCAGCCAGGGAAAGGCTTTAGCAGAAATGCACACTCAGAACATGAAGCAGCAAGCACAAATCCAGCCTCCCACATAATCCAGTCCCTGCAGCAAAAGTGTTCAGAGTCTTAGCTCTGGCCCATCTTCCCTAGGGAGCCAGGGAAAGCACAGTGTGTGGAGAAGGAGCCCTGCCAAAGAGAATGGACAAACCCCGTGCCTCAGTTTCCCTACCTGTAAAAGGGGGAACATGTCATGTGCCTTCCAGCTGAGGCATTTTTCCCTGTGCTTCCAACTACAGGAAGGGAATTTCAGCTGGAGCTGGGCTGTGCGTGTGAGCCAGGCTCGGGCAGGTCAGGAGAGCAGGAGTTAAGGCAAGAGGGACTGAATGATGGGATGAAAGCAGCTCCTGTGCACCAAGTGCACATCCTGAGAACAACTTCACTGTCTGTACACAAAAAAGAACAGTCTAAAAACACACAGGTGCCTTAAGCCACCAGGTACAACGCCCAAATTGCATCTGATTCCCAAGATCCTATCAGATACAAACAGGGAGTAAGTACTTCAGAGGAAGAGGAATCAAACACAATGGGAGGCTGGCAGGGAAAACAGTCCAGAAAAAGATCAATATTTAAAAAGCTCACTATTACTGATGGAGGGAAGAAAAACATTTGCAAACTTTATGTTTTTTAAAGACTTCTCCTACCTCTTTTTTTTTTTTTTAAAGTTAGAAAAAGCCTAAACTGGTAAAACCTGATTTCACAGGAAATCTTCTTTGAAAGCCTTGGCAACAGGAGTGAAGTGCTGTCTGAAGGCAATGTGGAAGAGTGATCTAACAACAGCATTTTAAACTCAAATGCCAGGCAAAAAGTAACTGCAAGTAAAGCCAGTTTTACACACTCTCAAATGAAAGATCATCCCACCAAATGAGATTTCTTCCATCCCAAATACATATTTTTATGAATTCCTAAATATATGCTAGAAAAAACTCAGAGATAAAAACAACTTCTGTCTTTAAACAAGATGAATTCTCCCCCTTCCTTTTTAAATAAACAAATAATCTCAAAGTTTTCTTTATGAACCATAAAAGAAAGACAAAGGGGAATAGACCAACATCCTCCACACTGATTTCCATCTATTAACAGTGACCTAAAACAATCTCTTGCAGCTGAAGGAGCCCTGAACAAACCTGAGAACATGCTCCAGTCTCCACCAAGCCAGATCTAAACCAAAATACGAATTGCTATAAAAAAGGTACAGTTGCTATTCTCCCTTTCTATCCCAGCTGGCAAGGGCTGGGATAGGAAAGCTTTAATGAAGGAGACACAGAGCCTGGTAGGGTAAACCCCTGTCCACTGGGGTGTCCCTGCAGGTGTAGGAGAACTCAGGGAACACCAGCCCCATGGGCTGAGCTAGCAACATCAGCACTTTGTCATTTGGTGGATAACAGACACCAGCAAATATACTTGCACTTACCAATGAGGCCTGAAGCAGGGATGCAGAGCATCTGCCTGCTTTAAATTGACAGGAATCACATTTAGGTGTCTATTTAACAGGGAACACCTGTGGGATGGGCTAACATTGGCTGTTTTGTGCTGCAGCCACCAAGGATGTGAGCGGAAAGGGAGATCTCTCAGCAAAGTCAGCCACTTGTGCTGCAGCCCCCCCTCAAAGCAAAAGGAAGCCTCCTAGCCATGCTAAACATGGATATTCAACTATGCTGCTTCCTGAAGAGCTCCTCCAGAAAGCCATCATTCCATCCAGGATAAATCACCTTACTGCACCTCCTGGTCATGCCACAAAGTCTCCCAGCATCTAAAGCAGAATGGAAATGATGGCGCAAGAGCTTCAGTTTGTACCAAACGCAGCAGCCCCGCATACATAATTTGCTAAGCTTAGGCAAGTATAAAGCCCTTCTGTGGGCTGCATCAATGTCTGATGCCTAATTGAAGGCTCAATTTGCATCTACAAATGCACTGATTACTGTATTTCTCTGGGCTGATACAGGCAGCAAGGTAAGGAAGAGCTGGGCAATATCTGAGGACAAAGTTTTGTTTGTTTTTCTTCTCCAGAACACCCCGTTACGAGAGACGTTTCCTAAGGAGAAGGGGTGAATATCGACTTTGACCATCCTTCTCCCTCACAAAACCTTTTCTAAGACAAACCTTTCCTACAGAACTTGAAGTCCTGTAACCAGGACTTGTAGTTCCCACACTCCTTTTCGTATTCCATTAATTGTTCTGCAAAACTCACCCCACAGCCCGTGACCCTGTGAAGGGAGAAGTCCCTGTGATTTTTATGCAGTCGTAGCCGCCATCAGAGCAACTGTGCAACAGCATAAAATTCAAAGATAGACAGCTTCCCTGGGTGGCTTTTCACACCTTGAGTGCTCAGGAGACAATACCCTTCTCCGTGAGGAGGCACAGTACTGCTGAGCGACGGTACATATTAATTTCTAAAAGAGGATTTTAATCATGCAACGTCCTCTGCAGTCGCACAGAATTTAATCTCATTGCTGACTGTGGGTGATGGGGGAGCATGTTAAGTGGAAAAGTTGTATTCAAGACCTTCTTGCAGATATGTGCTACAGGCAGTCCCTTGGGAGGAAGAAAATGACCCAAACCTGTCTCTCTCACTGCTGACCACCCCAGCCCAGAGCCCCCACATACCTTACCCACTCACAGAGCAGAAATGCAGGCACATTCCCAAAGTTCTGTGCAAGGCTGAAGTACACGTGTTAACACAGTTAGCATTTATCAAGCCTTACTTTACAAATATTGATTTATTAATCTAGGCAAGACCCAGGGATATATGCACATAGTATTCCCATGTTAGTTACAGAAACTGAGACACACAAAAAAACCCCCCTGTCTGACTTGCTCAAGGTCAAATGAGGAGCACAGCCTGTGGCCAGGATTAGTTTCAGGATGCTGAGCTCCCAGTGCTGTGCTGTGACTATCAGGACATGCCGTCCCCTTTTCCACAATTTTTCTTCCCTCTTGTAAGATCTGTCTTCACCTAAGCCTACATTTAGTGAGATTCTTGCCTTAATTTAGTAATATGGAAAGGAAACAAGTTGAAAACCATAAGATGAGAACTGAAACTCTCCCAGCTGCTATGGAGACCCACCACGACTGGGCTGGCACCTGCCTTCTGGATGGTTATCCTCAGATTTCTTCCACTTCTGCTAAAGACCACTCTCAGGCAGCTTTACAAGTCTTGGTCAATGAGTCAATTATGTGTTGAATACAAAAATCTAAAAGGAATTACTATAATTTGTTCCACAAGTTCTAAAGGGACCCTGAAGTTTATACAAGAAGTTGTACTTGGAATTGTGAAGCAATTCTTTTTTGGAAGCTCCTATGAAACCAAAGAATGCTGGTTATAATCATGGCCTGGGAAGGGTGAAATTCAATGCCTTTTTTTCCCTGCTAAAATAAAAAGTACTTCCCTAATATATCCAAAGTTAGGGCACCCCAAGTGATAGCCCAACAGAATACAATTCCATAAAATACCTACAGTTCAGTGAAAAACGATACATGTCTTCAAGCAGCACACACCTGATACCTACTTTCTAAATCAAGTCAAACCTACTGAGCAGGTAAGACACTCTATAACTGTTCTTTTGAGCTATTAGACCAGCTTTGGACTACTAATGGATACAAATTAAGTATGAGACAACAGATCTACTAGCTTTAAAATCCTGAGAAAATGGAAAGAACGACCATATGCTTTTGTATACAACAGCCGCGCCTGTAGCGTGGGAGAGCTGTAAAAAGGTAAAGTGTCTGAGTGATAAATACCCACTAAATCTGAAGGAGTAGCTTTTAGAAGACAAGAAATTAGGAGAATCCTGCAGAACCCTGCAGGAAGGTCATGGCAAGGCTTTAGGCACACTTCTCTATAATTTATGTCGCTGAATGCACGGCATGTTCTTTCCACTCTCAGTTGGCCTGGAACATGGGAAGCGTGCTGCTTAGGCAGCCAAAGTCCAGCCCAAAGTCTCAGGGCAGACAACAGACAGCATGAAAAAAGAGGATAAAACTTTATCAAACACTGAATACTTAATGACAGAATTAAAGCCTATGTCAGGCCATTGTCCTTCTCCAGTTGTTCCTTCATTTTACTCCTAAAATCCTTGATTTTGTTAACAAAACTTGGGGAGGAAAGTTGACTACTTGAATGTGCCATCATCTCCTTTAAGTAGTATGTTATTCATAAATACAAAGAAAATTCTATTTAGTTTTTCCCTTCAAAAGCAAACCCATCATATGTATGATGTGATTTTAATTTATTTTTAAGAAGCATTTGAAAATTTCCTTGTAGAAATCTTTTAAATTCTAATTCCATTCATATGTACCTGGGCACAAGACAAAACAAAACAACTAATAGTCTATCAGAGAAGAATTTGCTGTTTTCCAGCCTGATTCAAATGTAAAAATTAAGAATGTGAATAGACTGGATTAAACTACATAATTAAGCAAACATGGTCAGACATAGTGTATCTGATTAGCAAATGAAGAACTAAATTTACTATAAAGGCTATATTTAGCTACAAATGAACATATTTTAATGACTACTAACCAATGATAATCAACCTTTCCTTAGAAAAATAACCAAGAACTAGATTTAAATTGATTATTAAATCAATTAAATCAATCCAACCTGTCAGAATCTCCCTCATTAGAGTCACTCTTAGATGCAGAGCTGCTGCCTATATGGTCTGGCCACCCAGGCAAACCACAAAATGATGCAGTGCCAAAGGTACAGCAATACACAGCACCTTCCCAGTACACCCACCCAAAATTACACCAGACTCTTCTGAGTCCTAAATGTGTGCCCAGACCTCTCTCAAACTGAGCACATCCGTTAATGCACAGAGCCCATTAATATGCCCTATTTTCCTGCATTAACCAAACATAAAAAAGTGGGTCCCTGTAACAGCCTGATCCATTCTGAGAGTCCAGTGAACTGACTTTTACTTCTTAGAAAGAAAATAAAAATAGTGTTTAAATATAAAGCAACCGGTTGCAGCATCGTGGGATTAGTTGGATGAATCCTTCAGTGGATATAATCAGCTTAATGGCAACAAAGATCACAGCACAGTTACTGCAGCTGTGACACTCAGAGCATTTCACTGAAGGGGAAGGTTTGCATGAGGCTGGAACAGCCCCTTCTATTTCCAGCCTCCTTCCCTCTCTCTCTCTCTATCTGTGCAGTCAACATCCCCATCAGCTCCATTAGCATGAAAGAATTAAGGAGGGAAATGGGAAGGGTGGAGCAATTTACGTCTGTGGGTCAGCATACTTACACAGCGTCATATAATTCAATTAAATGGACAAATAAAGTGGTGCTAGTTGTTTTCCAAACTCAGGTTAATTTTAACTTAATTCCCACGCTGCTGTGGGCCAAAGGGCTGTCTGAGGCTGCTTGATACATGGCTAAGTGGCCAGCTGTCTGTTATGGAAAGGAAAGCTGTATGAGTCCTCCTGCTTTTTTCTTAGGATACTCTTAAGAGCATCCTTACTCCGAGGATATTCTTAGTATCACCTTGCCACAAAAAAAAAGAGACTGAAAGTAAAGACTTGATTCCCGTAATTACAGCTCTGTTTGCACTGGCAAATCCATTGCTTTATATCACACCTTTTCTCACTGTTAAATTGCAAAAAAATATAGCAGAACTTCAAAGATCTGAGGAGATTTTAGCCTACCCTGTAAGAAATTAAGAAACACTATTTTCCAGGCTTCTTAAATTAAGACTGTCATCATTAATTCCAGTGATTTACCTCACAAAGACAATATTAACACATACTAAATCCTAATTTATTTACCATAACTATTCTCCTTCTGGGTTTTGCTTCCTCTAGGAAAAATCCCCTGAGATGCAGGTGAGTGCACTAATGGCTGAGAACAGCCATGGATAAGTACAGAAGATGCACAGATCTGTTGTCTGAAGGGTACCAATGGATAGATTTGGCTGTAGGAACATCTGAGGAACAAGCTGTTTGCTGTAGAGCTTGCTAAGCTCTTCTCTCCCCAAGCTGGTGCCACTCAAACCTGTGCAGCTGCACTTTGGAACAAGGAGAGTTAATTTCTGTCTGCAGAACAAAGACCTTTTTAGTATCACGATGTTTGGAAGCCTTTAAAATAAATCAGTGCTTGAAGATGCACAGCACTTTCCATAAATAACACGAGTGCTCCTCCTTTTCCTCAGCCAGAACTTCCTTTCTCCAGACTCGTCAGTCCAACACCCCGCTGTCATTCTGCCCACCAGGAATACTTGCATTTCAGCAGTTCTGCATGGATACAATCTGTAAAGTGCTAAGCAAATAAGCACCACTCTGAACTGGGGAATGTTATTGACAGGCTACCTGGCAGGAAGCTTTCAAACCCACCAGGAACGTCGGGAGGCCAGATCTGCACGTGTCAAGTCCGTCACCTCAGGAGGCTTTCAAAGTTTTGCTTTTTGTGACGCTACAAAACGCCATCCCCAGAGCCATTATAAGAATTAGTTGGAAAGGGGTGGTGGGGGGAAGGAGGAGCAGCTAAAGAACAGCAATACACCCCTGTGAGGACATTTAGAAGCATCTGGCTCGGAGATATTAAGAAAGGAAGGAAAAATTAATCATGCCGGCTGGGAAAAAAAGCCTGGCATCAGCACAGCCACCTTGTCATAAGGCAGATATTAATAATGTGAACCCCCAGGGAACACTCAGACATCTGAAAGATCCACTTGTTGGCTCTCACTGAGCAGGCAGGTTTAACTGATGTCTCTTTGAAACCTTCTGAATCTCATGCTAAAGCACTGCTCAGGATTTTTTTTTTTTTGCAGCAGAACAGAACCCTCAGTGCTAAAGATCAGAAATTTACTGCATTTCTCTCTTTTTCCTCAAAGAGAGGACACCCAACATTTTGTAGACCTGTAGCTGCCCAGTAGCTATGAAGGACACATGAGAGAAATGGAGGGGAAAAACTGGATGAGTATTTTAAAAAGGGAAGAAGCAAAAAGGATCTTGCTGGACTGGAAGACAGCTGGAAAACCACACCTGGCCAAGACATTGCATCTTAAATATAACTTCCTAGGCTTAGAGCAGGACGTAAAGTTGGTGGCAGCAACAATAACTAGAACTCACATCTTCAAGAGAATTTATTTAGCCAACAAAAGATGACAAAACCCTCCTTTTTTTCCTACCTTGTTCCTTCTCCAGAGCTGCAGCAACCTTTCCTGCCTAACACACTGAAAGCCAGCATGATAAAGGAACCACTAATCTGCTTGTATTTGGGAAATTAGGAGTGTTGCTAAAAGCACACCAGATACCCCTGGCATAATCTTATATTTCTGATCTCTTGGACCACCTGTGGCTTGCTCCATCTTCAGATTCCCAGGACACACAGCTGACCCACTGGAATTTAGCACCAGCTACAAACCAAGTGTCTCAAAAACCAAATGAGGACAGAAAAGCACCAAGCTGGATGTTTATATGCTATTTGACGATGCAGGATGCCACCATAGAAGCCAACAAGCAGCCACAAGATGGGTTGTGGCTGGCAAATCTAGAGGAACATTTCTCCAGTTAGGGAATATTGCTCAGATATTCTCTGTTCAGAAAGAGCAAACTCCAATGGAGTTCCACTCCTTTAAGTGGAAGATGAAATCCTGGAGACCAGCAGCGTGCCAGGTGTTTTCAGTAGCTGGGCACAAGGTTTGAAAGCATCATCCACCCAAAAATGCTGTGCCAGTGTTTGCTTGAACCAGAACCAATTCTGCAGCTGGATGACTGTGTTTTTAAACCACCCTATCCCTAGAGGAAACATTTTCTGCATGGGGTACAACTGTGTACATTCCTATGCAAATGAAGCAATTTTCTTTTTTTCTCTATGAAAACTCTCCAATCTCTTCCCCATAACTGACTTTTTTCTCCCAATGGACTTGATAAAATGCAGCACTTGTAGAGTTCTTTTTAACTGATCACAGCAAGGGACACACTCAGCCCTAAGATAAATGCCCATAAAAGTCCCATTGACTTGAGTGGGGAATTCACATGTTTATCCTTCGTCAGAAGTCCTCAGTAATGACACCTTATCATCCTTTAAATCCTCAGTAAGACTCCTTCTGCCATGACCCTCCGTGTCATCGCTGTCTGGCATCACCTGGGGAAGCCAGGAGCCAAGAATACCATTTTTCTGCTGATCTCTTTTTTATTCTCTTACTTCCATTCACTCAGCTTTTCCATTTGCACTACCTGTTGTACTGCATCTGATGCCAAGATGCTCTCTTTGGGACAGGGATGGTCTTTGTTTTTGCTTGATGCCTGGACTTACAATTTACACAGGCACAAGAGGAACCCTTGAGCTGACAAGCAAAAAAACCCCAACAAACCCAATGATTTAAACCAGGTCTATATGACTAATTTATATAATCTTCCATCTTCAACTCAGTACACATTTATGATCTTTACACGTGGTTTATCCCAAGTGACTGGGCTTAGCAAGTTGTTTTGTATCAGCTGAAGAGTGCAAACCGACCACGTCCACACTTAACTTTTCCACCTGAGAAGTGAAATGAATGATTTAAAGTCACCACAGCTCTGAGTTTTCCTGCTGCTGTGAAACATCCAGATCGAAACAGCCTTCATGGTTTAAATTAACCTCTTTTACTCTGCAATTAGCACTGGAGGTAAGGGGGTATGTGATCACTTCCCACCGTTCCAAAAACAAGCAGTTGGTCATTAGGCTGTGAAAAATTGATCATTTGCAATTGCTGAGCCGTAACTTTACAAATCTCTTCAGAGTCTGACCACTGGAATTCAAAGTGTAATGCTCAATTTCATACCTCTTCAGAAGCCAAATTAACATGTAATCTGTGAGCACTGCTTGAAAATGTCCTGACAATAGCAGCAGGAATAGGGCATCACAGAGGAGGGAACCAGGCAGCTTTGGCAGACCCAGCTTCTGACTCAGATTTCATCTGTGCAGTCTGAACGTGATTAAAACTGAGTAAAAAAAAAAAAACAAACAAAAAGAGAAAAAGTAAATTGAAATGTTCTGCACAGATGTAACATGGCCACTGGCTGAGGCCAAACACATGTCAAGACCTCCAGACCAGTCCTGGATAAGAATAACCTTTAATGCTATTCGCATTCCTTTCCTCGCCTCACAAAAATGCTGCTGGATGTACAGTAAAGTAAGGAAATATCACAGGGGGGAAAAAAATCAATTAAAAGAAATTTGCAAACCATCATGTTAGAGCATCTCCTTTAGAGCAGCCACTTTTTATCTGCAGGGCAAGTAATTGCAGTACTATGGTGGCAGTAATATCGTGCATCAGAGAAGGTGACAACATTTTTAGGGGTATTTATTGTGAGCATACTAAATTCAGGACTGTACCCTGCAAATTAATTTACAAGGGTGGCAGAAGTCAGCTGGCTAGAGCTGCTATTGCTAATAGCTAGAAAAGACCCACTTAATCACTTTGCATTTTTATTTGTAGAAGATAAAGAAACATTTCTTTCACTAATAGTTTCATGCTTGTTTCATCTCATTTTATCTGGACTGCAAGATCTGTTTAATTTCATTTCATCAGTTTTCTGAGGTTCTTAAAAGTACCATATTTTTATAATCTCGTTATATCCATGAGATAAAAAACGATTATTTGCCCCACCATTTCCCAAATGGGAAACCACGGCAGAAAGAAATCAAGTGACTTGTTCAAGGTCACACCAGGATCCTGTAGCAAAACTGGACAGACAGAAACCTGAACTTGATTCTGAAAAGAGCTATAAGGAGAATTTCCTCACTGAATCCACAGGGACTCTACAGATCTGGGTATCTACTGCTATGTTTTTTAATAACATATATAACTGTGGTAACCCAGCTTTGAATGGACAGATTCTGTTACTCCTCTCAGCTGAAAAAAAAAAAAAAAGCAAATTCTCTCACTAATAAATAAAACTAAGCTACCACTTAATTTTATGGCTACACTACCACTCCCAGGTGGGAGGAGTCTGAAGTTTAGCCAAAGCACTTTAAAGGTACCAGTTGCTGGTTCTGAAAATTTCAAACAGCAGGTCTGCAACACAGGTGTGGCTCTGTGAAGAGGAAAAAATGGTAACATTCTTATTTTAATTTATTTTTCTCCTAATTCTTAGCAGAGCTGTAACTCAAGCTAAAGGAAAATACCCATCTCAAAGTTCTGTACATTCAGGACATGTGTTGCTCACAAACATCTCAGTGTTAAGTGGTGAATTGTTCAGCACTTGGATTTTTCTGCTAGTTTTTATATGTAACAAAATAAATCACTCAACCCCACTCTTCCCCTGATGACAGCTGCCTATGCAGTTTTGTTTGTGCTGTTTAACAGCCTCAGGAACTGTTTTGCTCTTGTCTGGGCTGGGCAGGAGTGAAGCAGGAGTGCACCAACAATGCAACAGAAACCTAGATGTTAAAACCTGACACCTGACCAGCCAAGGCGTTTGTCCTACACCTCTAATCTGAATTGTGGAGCTAAAGAGATCTTTTGAACAATTTTGGCAAGCCGGACAGGAACAGATGCTTTAGACTTATGCACTGTTAATGGGAGGAGCAGGTATGTCAAACTAAGTCACTGGCTGTGTCCAAGCTGCGGTTTCCATCTCTCTTCCAAGCTGTGTTGAAGTGCATTGGCAGAACAACATCCATCAGGGATGTATCGAATGCTGACCACAGCAGTATTTGTCCTCTGCAAAGAGGATATGAGCTGAACAGTCAAATCTGCATAAACATTGCATTAATAACAGGCTGGGTGAAGATTGCATTTTAATACTGAACTCCAGCTGAAGTACCTGCTTATTTAAAAGTTCAGAGAAGCTTCTTCAGTTGCTGGTACTGATGAATATTTCAGTGCCCACTCCCAGCAAAGGCTGTGTGCACAGTGCAAGGCCACAGATCCCAGGCCAGCACCTCACGCTTCTTCCCTGGCTTAGGAGTTAAAGGATCAGTGTTGCAGTCAACACCCAAAGCCATGCAGTGCTTGGGAAACCAGCCATCATTAGCACATGCAAATCCCTTTGAACACAACATTTTGGAGGTCAGAGCAGAGCCAGTGGCTGCTTTTCTGAGGAACAGGCAACACTGCATCTGCCTCTGCTGGTTTCTCTCACACTACAAACCTACCTTAATGATTATTTACACTTCCCTCTTCCAACCTTCCTCTCTCCTCTTATGTAAACACACTATAAATACAGACTTGGCATAAAGCCCATCAATCCACTGCTCAGCTTCCCCCGGTCCTAAAGGTCTTTCTCTGGACAAGATGTGATTTAGCTCCAAGTTCCTGTAAGCCTGAGCAACTTCTTCCAGCCTCCATCAGCACTAATGTGACACTTGCCCTTGTGCTAGTGATGAGACACCCACACCTTGAGAAACCAAATCCAAATTTCAGCTTGACTCACATGGACTTCTTTATGGGTATCCCTCTCCTGTGCCTCCTATGAACTCTTTAAGGGTTCTTCAGGGTTTTGGAGGGAACACTGGCAAAAGTCACCCTACACTGTAGATGCCATAGGACTTTGCCCTGAACAAGACCAAGACCTCTGGCCAGTGTCAGATAATCCGTCACTATAAGCTACTTGCATCCAAGCCAGATATTTATTGCTATTGATCTGCCTGGTCCCAGCGAAAGACTTTTGTTCTCCCAACCCGGGACTTTGACCTCAATTAAGTTATGAATTTCAATCCGATAGACTGCTCCACTTACCCTGCTGCTCTCCCTGACTGGATTAATTAGAATTAGCTAGGCTGGGAGTCACCCCGAGAGCCTCATGGATCATGTTATTTTAATAATAAATAAAGAGACAGCAGCAGCATACAAGGAAGGATTTTGAAAGATTGTTCATCCAAGAGCATCATTCAGGGCCTGCCAATACTAATTTCTCTGAGTTTGATTACCTCATTTACTTCTTTTTATTTCTATTCATTAATTGAGTTTTATCCCCCATTACTTCAGCTCCCCAAATGTGCCCTTCCTATAAAGGAACCAGACACATGCTTTGCTGTTACAAAGTTTTATTACTGCAGCTCATCAAAAGTATAGTTAGCAGGAATGCAATAGTCATTAAGCATTTAATAATCTAATAGTGCTGAGAAAAAAAATATATTTAATAGGGGAGGGGGGAGGGAGGGAGAGGGACAAGACAAGCCTGTCTGTTGCCATAAAGAGTGCACTGAGGGCTCTCTGTACAGATAGTTTATTGGCTGGTGGACAAAACCAAGTGTCTTCCAGAAGGTAACATCTAACACTGGAGAAAATGCATATATCCATCAGGACATTTTCTGACATCACAATAATGCCTTTGGAACGAGGCTAAGACGGGTTGAATACCAAAGGAATTTGATTGGCAAGGGGAAGTTTCCGAACTAGTGAGTCAGGGCCTGATGGCTACATTATCCTTATTGCTTCTCTTTCCCTACAAAAGCAATTACATACCCAAAGAAAGATGTAGGGTTGCCCAGGCCTGTATGAAATGGATTGTCTCGGCCAGCCATGTCACAGCCATACTACAGAGCTACTGACCCATAAAGGAACACTTATTTGTCATGCTCATTTTAATGTTTAATTGGCTGGAACAGCAGAAACGGATTTGGATGATGCAAGTTTACCAGTGCCTCCAACAGTGGTACCCAGCTTGCAGACAGTCAACTCCTAACCTGAGAACAAACACCACAGACAACTTCAATGCACCTTTGTGTAAGTTCAGGCCTCTGTTTTGTAAGAAATCTTTATTCCAGCAAAGCTGAGCCTTGTCGAAAGAGGGTGGAAGACCCATTTCAACTTAGAACTCTAAGTTGGGACAGTTTATTGGTCTGTTAGATAAACTAGAAGGTTACTCAAGGATAGAATTTACTTGTTTTGTTGCAGAAGGGAGCAACTGAGTAGTTTTTCTGTGACAGGCAGAGGGAGGATGGTACCAGCCTTTGCTTCCTGATGCAGGCAAGCAGCACCAAGACTTCTGCTATGGGGATGCCTGTCCACATGGAACTCCAAAAGCCTTTGGACACTCCATCTCACCAAAGGCTATTAAATGATGCTGTCATAGACCAAGAGGGAAGGTCTTTGCACTTCTTGAGAACTGATCACAAAAGTAGAGATTGAACAGGAATAAACCACCAGCTTGCACAATTATTGGTGATCACTGGAGCCTTTGAGAGACCTGTTGTAAGGGCTTGGGTTGTTCAACCACACAAATGAACAGGGGAAGCAGGCTGAGTGTGAAGCATCCAAGTGTGTTAAACCAGAACCTGGCTGTAAGATGCTGCAAAAGGATCTCAGGGTGACAGGGTGAAAAACCTGCAGGTGAAATTCAGTGCTGATAAACACCAAGTAATGCACACATGAAAAAACAATCTTCAGTCTAAATCCAGAGCGATGGGCTCTGAACTAGCTATTCCCTCTGTGGAAACAGATCATGAGTTACTACAGACAGCTCTTTAACACCAGCACAGTACTCAGTGGTAGTTAATAAAAGGTAAAACAACAAGGAGACATTTGGGGGGGGAAAAAGAAGAGGAAATAAGAAAACATCATTATATTGCTTCATTAAAGCTCATATTGCACTTACAGCTTGGGCACTGGGAGAAGTGCTGCTCCCTTCATCTGAATGGAAATAAGGAAGAACGGGGAATGACTCAAAGAATTGACAAGGAGCAAAGTTACTGAGCATCTTCCAAATGGGGTAGGATTAAAGAGATGAAACTCCTCAGTCTGAAAAAGAAGTGATCAAGGGGAATGAAGGAGACCCATAAAGTCAAAAGCAAGACAGAAAAGGTAACTGGGGGAACAATTACTATTTCTCATTACACAAGAACGATGGGTTCTCATGTGGAAAGATTGTGGCAAGTGCAAAGCAAATGCACAGTTAAACTACACAACTCCCACTGGCATAAAAGGTTGGGAATCCAAAGAAGGATGAGAGAAATGTATCAAAATAAAATCCAGGAGCGGAAAGATAATACCAATGGTTCAGGAAGCCTCCAAGCCACAGACTCTGGGAAAATATATGAAATTGTCACTGTATCCTTACCTTACTCTGTTCTCCTAAGCATTCACTCTTCCCTGCCACTGGAGACACGATGCCAAGCTAGGAAGTCTTGTGTACTGACACTGTTCTCATGGATGCTGAATTAACATGTACAAGCTGAGAGACAGAAGCATCCTAAATCAGCTTTCCATTTTCAATGCCATTCTGTCACTTACGATCCATGGAACCAAGAGACAGCAACAACCATTAAAAATCTTACTCAAAATCTAACGAAAGTAAGCATAAAGAGTTACTGCCCCAACATCTAAATCATTAGAAAAATCTTAGGAAAACTAAAAAAAAAGTACTTTGCACCAAAGACTGCAAATTCCAGATGCCCCAGTGATGCAACTGGAACTGGGTTTTTGTAGGTTTTTGTTGTGTAGGGGGGTTTGTTTAGTTTTTTTTAGAGGAAACCGGAAGAGACAACTGCTGACAACAGATGAATACAAAATTCCACTTGGAAAGGAAAGCCAAGCTTTCTCAAATTGAAACGTCCTCAGGGAGAAGGTGAGCAGCAGAATTTAACCTCTTCAAAACAGGGAAAGCTTTTCCAAGGGGCTGAACTAAAAAGATGATGTTCTAGGAACCATCTCTCCAGAGTGAAAAGGAGCTGATTGGCAGAGGTGGTTCCTCTGGCAGGGAGAGGTGACATCAAGGCCATAGGAAATGAAGCAAGGCTAGAGACCATTCCTGGGGTGATTAGAGACCATTCCTAGGGTGATTAGAGACCATTCCTATGGTGATGTGCTCACTTGAAGAACTAGCTTGGCTGCCAGTGGTATCCTGTTTGCGCAGTTAACCAAACACCTTAATGAGGGATTAAAGCATTTCCAACAATGACTTCAGGAATTACAGGTGTTTTAACACGTGCTTATTTCAAAGATGACCCTGAGACCAAGGGGCATTGGGATCATCCCCTGCCCTTGCAGGGAGGCATTCAAGGTAAGGCTCTTTTCTGCCTCTGCAAGGACATATGAAGACAACAGGGAGTTTCTCCTCTGAAGCAGAACACACAAGAGCACCATGGTGCCACCTGCACTGACCCCAAAGCTCACTGCTGCTGCTGGCTTCTGTCTACTGTGAGCATTAGCAGAGATTGTACCACAGAAGAGCTGTGCTGCTCAGGAATGGAATCAGGCACAAGGCTCCCTGATGCAGAGGGTGGTTCATGCTCTCTGAGCTAAAACTATGTGCCTTCTGCCAGACTGCATTCCTGCACCAGCACTGGCCATGGGTCGTGCCTCCCTCTGCACAGCACAGCCCTCGGTACAAGGTGATGCCCACAAGCCACACAGTCCCACAGTAAGCCACTAAAACATGCTGCTGTCCTCAGTCTTGGCTTTAAACTCTGCATTTTCATTACCTTGAAAGTAGCTTTGGATTTTGAGGGTAAAGCAGCAAAGACCACTGCTAAGTTTTTCAGGACCAGCTCTTGGATTTCACTTTTCCAGCCCTGGTTTTGCACAGCACGGGAGCCTGCAGCAGCATTCCTGGCTGGCAAGCCTGCTTTGCAGGCAACACTGAACGTGTGCTGCCTGAGCAAGGGTGCCAACTGCTCTGCTGCACCAGCCACGAAGCAGTGATTCATATGTCTTCAGGGAGCAGAAGAAACAAAGACTGGACACATCAAGCTGGAAGACTGGAAGAAACAATGCAAAAAAGCCCAGCCTGCACAAGCTGAAGGGAACATCTGTACAACCTACAGTTTGTGTTGATGAGGCTTAAGGTGTCTTCAGAAGCTGAGGAGCAAACCAGGGATAAATCTTTGCCTTTCCCGGAATATATTTAGAGCTGAAAATATTTTCCAAATGTTTCTGCTGAAAGGGACTTTTCTCCCAGTAGGTAAAATCAGCATCTGCTGAGTGGTGACCATTTAACATTCAACCTGCTGCCAATCTACATTCCACAGAGAGACCCGCAGGAGAGACATGGAGCTGTGCCACTTGTAATAACTGTGTGACTGGCACCATGTCAATGCTTTAATGTAGAATGCTACCCTCTGTCACTAAGCAGATCTCTCCTTTCTTTTGGCTAATGGCTTTCACACCCATTGGCAACAGTGTCAAGACTGAAGGGGTACAGCCTGCAGAGTCTTTGGAGATCTGCTTGACAAAGTTGACACGGAAACATGGAGACAGGGATCAGGACAAGGGACAGTTAAGGGAAGAAGGACACTACTGTGGTTAATAAATCTGCTCTTATTGCTTTGCTTTTCATCTTTGCTTAGTGTTTTCATCCATTTGCCACAGTACCTCCCTAGCACACAGTGGTCAGTTCAGCAGCACCTGCGACATCCTTTGCTTGCTGAGAGCCAAACCCTCTGCAGCAATATCAGACACAGGACTGAATCCCTCCTGGCTTTCTGAGCCAGGCTTTTAGTATGTTTAGGGGGAAACTGATACTAGGGACACTAAATGCAAGGGTAAAAGGCTCAGACATTTTCCTATTTAATCTCAGTCAGGTTGAGACTCAGAGAATGGTCCTAACAGCAGAGACCTTTGGCAGCTGGCATCCTACCCCCAAGGTGTTTGCACCCACCAGCTCGCAGCAAGGGTGGTGGGCTGCATGGACACACCCCCACGTCACTGGGGAGGGGCAAAGATGTGTAGATACAGCCTTTGGTCCTCAGTCAGAACAGTGGAGATGCCCACATCAAATTCCTCCTCTCCCTACAGACACACAGAAGCATGAGGGATAGATGCATATTCAGTGCAGGAGGCAGGGAAGGGACACACATTTACTGAGAGCAGCATCATTTTTAAATGTCTATGCAACGCCTCCAAAACCCAACTCCCAGTGCAAAGACTGAAGCAGTTTGCATTTTTACTGTGAAATCCAAATGAACAAGGCTGAAAAGAACAAAAAACAGGCAGGCAAGCCTGACTATTCCTTGCTCCTTTTCATCCTATTCAGATGCAATCCCTTTAAGAGTCAGGCAGGAAAACAGTAAAAACATACAAATAAAACAAAACCAACAGAACACACCAATCTTAGCAATCTTCGACATATCCATAATTTCTACTTCACTTCTAGCTAATGGTGGAAATTAGTCTTTGGATAGTTGATAAAAATCAACCTGTCTCCGCCGGGTTAGTACCGTGATCTGTGGCCCAGCAACTACTTCTGGTACAATTGATTTTCCTTTTTGGCAACCAATAGGCCAGTCAATAATAATGTTGTTTGAGAGGGATTGAGTCATGAGGGAGATGAACCTTCCCTGCCACTTATTATGTTTGTATTGTCTTCATTTGAAAAGGTTTTTCTTTTTTTTTATCCCCAACGAGGACGTGAGTGAAGGTATTACAAGGGATGGCTGCTACATGTTCCTGTCTCCAGGAGCCCTCTGACTCAACAGTGTCTTAGCTGCAAACAGAAGAGGGAAGTTGCTGTCTTCCTAGACGTGTGTGGCAGGGAAATGGGAAAAAAAACCACCTGGGGAGACAACCACGCTCCTTCTGCTTTTTTTTTTGTCTTTTAGAAAACAACAACAGCAACAACAACAACAAAAAGAGGAAAAAAAATCCATCTAACTCAAAATATCATGTTGACAAGCATCACTTCAGTGAATAAATATGACTGGGTAGTTTTGCATGAACTGGTAAAAGACAAAAATCCAACACTGTCACCAAAAATCCACCAATGCTCTCTGCAGACAGCACAGACACTAGATGCTTTTCACCAAAATTACTGCTGTATATGTATGAATAAAAAATAAAACCCACATACACTAGCAAGAGATTTCCTAACCTGATGATTTTCAGCTTTGGTCTCAAGTTTCCCTCTCAAACCTCTGAGGGTCCATGGATGACCACTGGGAACTTGCTGGCAAGAGGTTTAAAGTCTCAGTGCAGTGCTTTGCACCTTTATGAGGAAAGTGAAAAGTCAGCAAATAAAAACTCAACATCAGTTATAGCCTTTTTCTTCCTTTCAGAAAAAAACTGAAAGCCTAGAAAATTATTACCATAACACTGATAACTGCACAATGATGCAGTTTAAAAATCATAAAATATTTAGATACAATTTTGACTCAGCTGCTCTAGCACATAGATATGTACACAGCCCTTAATTATCCTGTGTGTCAAGTGGTACAGTTCCACTGACAATTAACAGTTTTTAAGACTTGCTTGCATGGCCAGATAGGCTTGAAAAGCTTAATCAGAGTAAGCTAAGCTGTGGCAACCACTCCAGGAGAGTTTCCTGTGCATTCCCAAAGGCACGCCTTGAACACATGCATTACTATTTTGGAGTAAGGAGTGCCCACAAATGGAACAAAGTGCAGCCACAGTAAGTCCAGGAGGAGAGTCTGTGGTCTACTGTTTTGACATTACAAGTGGGAGATGCTATTTGTCCTTCTCTCTCTCATTGGACAATTATTGTATCGTGATGTTCTTCATCTTTCTTAGATTTGTGCTAGCAATTTGTATACCTGCAGTAGATATATACATATATATACACACACACACACCCCCTATACCCTGAGTAGGATGAGCAATCACGTGGGGCCTTGGCACCAGGGCACAGAACTCTCCTTTTTGAGCCCCTTTACCTGCCTTGCTGTTGCAGGAAGAGGTGTCCAGACCCTGCCCCAAGAGGACGCTTCCACCTAAGAGCAGTGAAGCAGCACACTGTGCCTAAACGTCCCCCCAAACACACTAAAGGAGCTTCTCTGAAGGTGGTTGAGCAGCACCTCACACCCAGGAGACTTCTGCTGTCTCCTCTGCACTGGCACTGCAGCACCAGAGAAAACTGAGGACAAACAGATGATCTTTAAGGTCTCTTGCAACCCAAACCATTCCATGATGCTATAAAATAAAGACTCTGACCAGGCCAGCTTGCTGCTCCAGGCACAGGGAATGCTGAGGATGCCATGGTACAGCTGCTTGGGGTGCAGCTCTGCACAGCTCGCATTCACTGCCTCCCTTGATCCCAGAAAATCTCCTTCCCAAGGCCAGAGAAAACACTGCAAGGAAAAACTCTCTCTTTAGGGGAAAAAGATGTTCCAATTTTGCTCATCCTCTGCAAGGAAAACTTGCGTCTTCGTGTGTTTTAAAGCTAGAAATGAAAATTATAATCACGTTGCTGAGCTCCTTCATAACTGTTACGTTATGAACATATTCCATTTAAGGCAAACACTTCCAGTGGAAGAAGGTTGTTCTCAGACTCGGCTCCAAAATACCATCCCACCACCCACTTTGACACGGCCTCTGGCTCTGAAGATTTAGGTAATTCAATTACACAAATGCCCCTTTTCAACAAAGCAGAGCAGCCTGTTGCCTTTCTGTATCCCCTCGCCCATGGCAATCGCTTTACCACCTCTTTTCAAACGTGCTATTAGAGCTAATTATGAACAACCAGAGAATTCAATGGTTGCAGCTTTTCAGTGACATTAGTGAACCCCCCTTTGGAAACTGCAGCAGCACTGCTGAAAAACAAAAAGCACAGGGGCTGGACCACTGCAGTCTTGGGCCGTGGGGTTATTTCCAGAATTAAAGTGGTTTTGAGCACACTACAGGAATGAGCAGGAATGAGGAGACCTCTCCTCCTGCTCCCAACCTGTCTGTTTATCAGTAAAGAGTAATAAGTTGACACTTGCAGACCCTCTTGATCCAGAGACTGTAGTACTTTGACAATAGATAACACAAAGGTAACTAAAATAAGGCAGCAAAAAGGTATTAAGGCAAATCTACAGGCACAGTGAACTGGTCTGACTTGCTCCAGGTCACCTATCAGAGCACTACTGTCATTGTTTGCTTAGGGCAGCTAAATCCTTTAGCACACTCCAAGAGAGCCAAGATGGAAGAACATTTATTAAAAAGGTAATGGAAGAGAGCATAAATCTGTCACGCTGTTTGACTAACTTTTTAGAAGCATACTAAAACACAGGCAATTAAAAAAAAAATTGGTCTATAACATTTCTCTCCTTCACTACCTGCTCATAACCCTCCTAATCCCTAATTTATTCTTGATCTCCTATGCTGCCTGCACACAGGTGCTGCTGCAAAACTGAACAAGACAGAAGAACACCCAAAGACCTGGAGGGGTGGATGGGAATTGTGGACGTTGCTTGGACAGAGGTGTGAAGGGAACCTCTGCTGAGAGCGCATTGCTCTGAAATAATAGATTCGAGTCACCAGAGATTCCCTCACACTTAACCCACTGTTCTTTACAGCCTACACATTAACTGATTTGGTAATGTGTAATAGCAGGTACTGCAGTGTTTATGGCCTGTTAGGAAGCCAGAGTTTCTCCCTCTCCCTTTTTCTTCTGGTTGATCTTAAAATTCCTCCTGCTCTTGCTTTGGATGTGAATTCTTACAGGGTAAAGGTTAAAATAAAAATAATAATAAAAAAAAGAAATAAACATTAAGTCACAAAGTCTTGAAATGTTATTGCAATTTATATATGGCTGAGAATAAAAACGTGTCTGCTTTCTCTGGGAACACACCCACTTGCAAACAGAGACCTTTATAAAAATTCTCCTTTATTACCTCGATGGGGGAAAAAAATATCAAAGATTGATTTTCTTTTTATGGCTATTATTAACCTTTTGTTACTGGCCAAAAATAATCTGGTTAGAACATGTGCAATGCATCAAAGAGAAAAAAGAGAAGAATTTAAGAGAAAAATGAATGCTCGGGGAAAAAAATTATGATGATTCTCCCTTCTGTCTTTTCTTCTAAGAGTCAGACTTTACCTCCAAAGGAATGAGACAGGTGTCAAAGAGAAGAGATGTTTCAGACAGAGCCCAAAACCATCTCCAGGATGCCAGGGTGACGGAACAGGTTGATCCAACTTCTCTGCAGTTTCAGTGCAAAGCTGTTCCTGTATGTATCCAACACATCACTCACGAGATCTGACTGAAGGGTGATGGACAGGGTATGCAAAGCACCCCTTCGTACTGGCTTCACTGCCCCCTTCTGTGTAAGGAAAAACTCCTGTAAAATCCATTAAAACCGAAACCCCGGAGATCTAAGCATGAACATATGTTTGTCACCAGGTGCCACAGAGCTGTCCTTCCTCATACCATCCCACCAGCACCAATTCTGCCCAGGAAAGGGCAAAACAGACCTTTTTTTACAACAATTTCATGTGTGTCTAAGTACCAACACTGCTATTTGTGGGTAGGAGAGCAGAGCCAATAAGAGCCACGCAGGTAAAGAGCAGTCAATCATAATTTCACAGAAATACATTAGATAATTATTTCTGAACACAATCAAATCTACACAACTCAGCTCTTAATTGCACCAAGTTGACAAAACTGGGAGCACTGACTCACTGGTACAGACAGACCCAAGCTGGTTGGCTGGAAGGAACCACTTGCAAAGCAGTTGCTGAACCAGTGTAGGACAAAACCTGGGCTATTCAGGTACCCTAAAACTGCTGCTAGTTAAGCTCACATGTGTGGGGGAAAACTGTGGTGGCTAAAAATTCTGTATTTTTCCAAGGCTACCTTTTTGGATGTTCTTATAATAGAATCATAGAATAGTTTGGGTTGGAAAGGACATTAAAGATCATCTTGTTCCAACACCCCTGCCATGAGCAGGAACACCTTCCATTAGCCCAGGTTGCTCCAAGCCCTGTCCAACTTGGCCTTGAACACTTCCAGGGATGCGGCAGCCACAGCTTCTCTGGGCAACCTGGGCCAGGGTCTCACCACCCTCACAGGGAGGAATTTTTTCCTGATATCTAATCTAACCCTACTCTCTGTCAGTGTGAAGTCATTCCCCCTTGTCCTGTCACTCCAGGCTCTTGTAAATAGTCCCTCTCCACCTTCCTTGCAGGCTCCCTTCAGGTACTGGGAGGCTCCAATTAGGTCACTCCAAAGCCTTCTCTACTCCAGGCTGAGCAATCCCAACTCTCTCAGCCTTTCCTCATAGCAGAGGTGCTCCATCCCTGTGATCATCTTGGTGGCCTCCCCTGGACTGGCTCCAACTGGGGTCTCACCAGAGCTGAGCAGCTTTTCTGTGATAAGTACCCTGAGAAAACTTGCTATGGAGTATATTGGAAGAATTCAGCTTCATGTGAAACATTTGGTCAGGAGGCTCTGTAACACATCAATCAAATTCAACTTTGTATTCCTTTCTTACCTGGATGTTGACATCAGCAGAGTGCTGTAACAGTGCTGAAACCAGCTCCTTGTGTCCTCTGTCACATGCCCAGTGGAGCAGAGCCCGGCCCTGCAACATCCAGGGGAAAAATTAACAAAGCCAGGCAAAAAAAACCCACAAAGAATCAGTCTTGCTAATAAGTATTGAGCACCGATAACCAAATTAACACAGAGTTAAAAGACAAAGTAAAAAAATAATGTTAGTATGCAGCTTATTATTCCTTGTGATTTGAACTTAAAAATAATGCTTGAAAAGTGAAAAGTGACACACAGTTCAATTTTTCATTAATTTAGCACTAAGCCCACAAGCCAGCAAAAAACTTAGAGAGGAAAAACAGGAAAGCATGAAACACAGGAGCCATGACATGATTTTTTTTCCTGTACAGATTTGGGATTTTGGCACCTCTGACTTTTCTGGGAGCAACGACTTACACAATAAGGATAGGATTTTCAATGCTGCCTAAGTCACCTGGATGCCAAGTTCCCAAAAGCTCATTCCTCTGGCAGGTCCAAAGCACTTAACCCACAGGTCCTGTCTTTGCTGCAAGAGAAGATTAAAACTGGGCGTCTGGGCAGGCATCACCCACAACTGTCCCCTCTCAGCTCTGCAACATGGGCTGCTGCATCCGTGCCTCTGCCCCCTCCCAGACCTTTGCAGTTTTCTTCCCATCCGTTTTCTACAGTTGTCTGCCACCATGGGAAGGGATACAATGGAAGTACAGATCACCCTGCCTGCTAAAGATATGGGAAGAAGCTTAGGATCCCTGAGAAAGGGAGATCAAAGTAGTCTGAGATAGATTTTCTTCTTTGTTTACTACGCACACACGGTAAATTATACTTACTGTTCCTATTAGGTTCTCCTGGTTTGCAGGGGAAAACTTGGAAATCACCCCGCAGATAACCAGGAATCACACCTCATAAGTTGTGACACCATCAGACTGACCTGTGTTTTCCAGTAGGCCACAGAAAACAGTCACAGACCCTCACAGATGAAATCAGTTAAATTAGCCCATGCCTGATTATAAATCTCTTGACAGAGCAGTGAGGAACAAGGTGAGCGACTCATTTATCTGCTAATGGGGACTGTGAGCCAAATTTCCTGACCACGGTGCCAGAAAGCAGGAGGGGCAGAAGATACCTGTGATCAAAGCTCACGCTGCTTCTGCTGGATGTTCTTGGGCAGGGCAGCAGAGGTAGAACATGATTTTGAGTCAGGAAATGCACACGTTTTGACCCAGTAAGTAATTAATTTTTGTAACACATAATTTTAATGTTACACTAATTAACCTTGAATTACAATGAATTTTCTGACAGTGACTTTCTATGGAAGCACTGATGACATCCATGGGCCATTTAATGATTAATGTTCTTGCACTCAATGCCACTATTGAAGTCTACAAGGGGGAAAGAGTACAATTTAAAACAAGGGGTAAACATGGAAAGATCCTTAATTCATGTTTAGCATCCTTAACTCATCTCTGGACTGGTAATTACTTAAGAGTTAGGATTTTAGTTGGACAAATACCAACTTTTTTTGTGCCACAGATGTTTATGTCGAAAGAAAGAAGCACTATGTGCAATATGTATAATAGCAATAAATACTTCAACAGATGATTTCAGTTTCTTTATATATGTGTAGAGGAATAATACCATAATTATACATACAGTAATTACACAAGTGTAATTACACAAGTGTAATTACTGTGCAATTACATGATATAATAAAGGCATTTCTATATTTTTAATCAAAATTAACATTACAGATTAGTGGCTATAATAAGTTGGTTTGCTTTTGTCTCTGGACAAGCAGAATCTCATTTTACTGGTGCTGAACTTGGCTGAGACCAATAAAGGAAAACCAACAGTTAATTCTGACAGCTCAGGGGTACCACAGCACCGTGCAGCTGGTCTTGCCCATGACACTGGAAGGCTGGTTCTGCTGCACATGCTGCCTTCTGAACAAGGCAAAAACCTGAAGCCTGACCATCTACAGTCATTAAAAATCTCCTTGTGCTATTTGCAGGAGTATGGATTTCAAGCCTTGGGCCAATTCCACTTTGGGTAATTACACTCTGCTTACCTATATATTTTCTCTGCAATTCTAAATGGATACAGTATTTTCTAATTAGTGCCTTAAATGGCTCTGCATTGTAATTGTGCACTATTAAATAGCTGACATGTTCTACCCAAGAAATGTCTGCATCCTCGCAGCCACGCCCTCGACAAAGGGTGTAAGGGACTTTGGAGACCTCCTGTGCAAGAGCACACCATGAGATGTGGGAGTAAAGACACCTGCAGAAGAATCTCAACCTACTTACTGCGTGACAAAAAGCATCTGTATTTAAAACAGTTGGACTCTATGATCTTAGAGGTCTTCTTCAACCTTAATGATTCTATGAAAACTAGATAATATTCACTACTGTTTGCATAGCATCAGGCAAATTAACAACAATCAACAGTTCTAGCTAATGTACTTAGGCAGCTATACAGCCACAAAGTCTATTTGTTTCTCATATCTTCCTTAAAATAAGCCTTAGGGATAAGAAACTTAAACTGAATTTACAGTCCAGCCTTTTGTATAGCATGGATATCACCTCTGAATGCTGCAAAATTATTTAGTCCACACAGCTGCTGCTTTGGATCAGCACATAACATGTGCTTGTGTGTTTAAATAACATGGCAGAAATCTTAAGAGCCACAGATTGAGCTTTCCCAAAACAATTCCCACATGGCTGTTTCATTAAGCAGTGAGAGATTCAGAGCAACATGAATAATTTCACGTAGGGAAGAACTGCAGCAGTGAGGTCTTGACTAGACGCAATCAAACACCAAGGTACTCCCTCCTTGCAATTCAAACACGACAGTTGTTGCAGAAGTTACTTGAGAGGATGCATTTTCCCCAGCCTTTGAAGTATTTAATAAAAAAAAAAGCATAAAAATAGCCCCACTGCACTAACCCTGCCTCTTAAATCTTCCGTGCTTTGCCTGGCTAACCGCTGCCAGCTTGGCCAGCTTCTGCAGCAGCTTCTCAAGCCAACAGCACATCAATTCTGCTCAGCTCCAAGTCACAGGGTGTTCACAAACAAAGCACAGGACAGGGATTTGTCTCTGATATACCGAGTCTCGGCAGACAAATGGATGGGAATGATTTTCACATCAATTAGCTGGAGCACAGAAAGGGGAGAACAAAGCCAAACCGAATGGATGTGCTACAATATTAAGCTATACTTCTAGGCACGATGTTTGCAGCGGTAATGGCTGTATAGCAGTGAGGCACTCTAACTTGTGGTGTTTTATTAGCAGTAATTAAGAAGAGATAGATATCTATCTAGAGAGAATGACTGCATCCCTCTGTGACAGCAGAAACAGTGAATGGAAGGGCTGTTGTTGCAATTATACAGGTAAACTTGATTTGGAAGTGAATCCCTTTCAGAGCTCTGAAACGTCTGGTGAAGTTTTTCTAATGGGAGCAAGCCTGTAAATCCAGAAGTATGTGATCCTCCTTCAAATTCATTTTTTCCCCTGTCCTTTCCTTGGCAAGCTGGCACCAATTTGGCACTTGCTGTCTCAAAAGCACGGGGACTGGGGACTAAGTGAGCAACTTGTCAGATGCCTCTCATTAAAGTTTTGGCAACGACTTAAAACACTGCACACAGGTAATATGTTTGTTTACTGGGATTTATCCAACAATTAAAAAAAAGTTATCTAGCTACAACCTCCACAGTCCTCGGCACAAATTACACGAGCAATTCATCTCTGCCTTTGAGCAGCTCCTGGTTTGTTAGAAGTTGAAGAAACACTGTTCTCGCAAAGGCAGCAAGTGAGCCACACTCCCAGGATGTGCCTGGGGCGACTTCACAGCCACAGGACATTTCTTATGCCATTAGTCCTGCTGACATATGCAAGGGAAACAGGTTGCTTTAGTCTGTGCTACTTATAAGTGAGTGCAAGCTATTCTGTTGAACTCTGGGCAATTTAGACACAGTAAATGGAAGCTCGTACATGATTACTGTCATTAGATTCTTTGTTTAATTCCAAATTGAAGTTTATTATATCTGAACTGTTAGCAGGCATGCTGGTCTGAACGCTGTACATGAAGAGCTTTATGTCTTATGTGGAGAAGACCACTGATGCTTTGGAAGTTTCCAAGTGCATCTCTCTAAACCCCTTTCTGAAATCCTTTTGCTTCGAGTCAGTTGGCTCATCCCCCACTTTACATTTTAATTCTTGATTTCTTCTCTCCTTTCGCTGACTTATTTCAAGTTTGCATAAAATGGGGGGGGTACTAGTGGATGCAGTACTAACATATCACATAAAAACAAAATCTAAACACCCTACAACCTCAGCCAGGTCTTTATTGTTCAAGGCAAGGATGAGCCGAGTGTCTTTGCAGCTTAGCACGAGCCTATTTGGTGCTTCAGTAGATTTTGTTTCATTACAAGTTAACTCTTCGTATGTATCCCTGTGCCATTTTAAATTTATAGGTATTTAAATCAAAGGACTGACACCGTGAGTTATGTTCAGAGGCCAGGTGAGGCAGCTTTTAGATACAGCAGGATGTATTTACACAGTTACACTAAAATAGTTAATAAAAATGACAAGATTATGCTTGCACACACTTCACTCTATGAAAGGATCGGTCTGGCATATCTCTAGTCTAAAAGGGGTTCTAAAACTTCAAACAACCTGCATGATATTAGAAAATAAGTTACCCTCCAGACTGGGAAGAACATGTTTGGATACCAAACCACACTAGTAATGGTTTCAGCTCCTTAACATATCAGGAAATAAGTATTTTTTTCACATTTTTGTTTCTGGTATGCTATTTTTTGGTTTTTTTGGACCAGTTAGGGTTAGCCTAAAGAAGTCAGTACTTGCCAAAAAAAAAAGGGTTTTCACTTCTCTATTTGCACATTTGCTGGGGTAAACCAAAATTGTTGAAGCTGTGAGAATTTCATATATAGAGGAATTCTGCACTAGTGTCACATCCCACGAGCCCTTCACCAGTAGGCAGGTGCTTTTGGCTCCTGCCTTTGCTGAAGCAATTCCCTACTCTGCAATAGTCATGTGCTAATATCCATTAGCAACAGGATTATCCATTAGAAATAGGACTTCTCTTACATCAGGACTCATGGATAATTCCCAAGAAGGATGTGTCACCTGGCAGTTTTCAGATCTGGCTTAATATATTTTACACAGTTTAGATATTTCAGCTATCTTTCACAAAATATTTTGTTTTTTAAAAATCAAACTTTCTTTGGCTGAAAACAAGCCCATTTGTTGCTTGAACAGCAAGGAAGGTACCAGCTTCTGAACGCTGCTCACCACAAAAGAGCACCTTGCCAGTGGGAACAAAGCAATGTTAACATGACATTATTATACACTTATTGCAAGCGTTTGATCCCAAAAATGAGCTCTTTTTTAATGAAAGGACTGCAGTTGTATTCTGTGGGACTGCCCTGGACATTCCCCTCTGTAGCCTGTGATCAGC
The DNA here is from genome assembly GCF_003945725.1 of Corapipo altera. NCBI lineage: Eukaryota > Metazoa > Chordata > Aves > Passeriformes > Pipridae > Corapipo > Corapipo altera. Next base: position 1,350,628 of record NW_020884927.1, read on the forward strand.
AGGAGGAGGGATGGAGCTCAGGACCGGTGCTGTAGCAGTGACTGTGTGGCACATGACAGTTTCAGTTCATTGAATTTATGATGTGAAATTCCAGCCCTGATCGTGAACACCCTCCCTCCTCTCCTCTGAAAATTAATTCACATGAATTCCTGATTAATAATAAAAGACCCTGCCATCAGCATTCAGAGCCCCAGCCGGGGCTGTCATGGCTCAGAGGGCAGAAATCTGCTTAGAGCTACAGGAGAACCCAACTGAATTTGTGGCGTCTCAGTCTATGAATGTCTAAGCACTTCATCTGTTCACCACAACACAACGTGCTGGAAGGCAGTGGGCAAAAAGAGCTGTGCACAGGCTGGACCAGGAGCAGGGATAGGTGGCAGTGTGCAAGCACAGAAACCAAGGTGACAAACCTGGTACAGCCACAGTTCCTGTAGGATTAACATGAAACTGTCCACACTGGGACAGTTGCTCTTACCAAGAAAAAGATCAAGCCAATCCACAGTTTTAGACAAGCTTTTTCTTGGGAGTTTCTGGCAACACCTGTAGTATCTCCCTGTGGAGAAATGGTGTTTTGAGTTTGATGAGGAGAGAAAGACCTGATGATGTCATTATTTTTGTGAAGCTGGAAAGCCAGTGTCACTCATTTGCCCTCCACCTGGGAATGATGAAAAGCTGGTGGCATGACAGAAATCCTACTTCAAGTCTGAACAGAGGTCATCAGCCAAAAAAAACCCCCACATTTCCCTCACTTCCTAACTCTGATCATATTTAGTATACAAAGTGGGGAAAGGGAAGTATTCAGGAGATCTTATTCTGCAAGTGGCTGCTGAAAATAACATAGAAAATAAGTGTCTGATATGCTAAAGCATCACAGTTACTACATCCACACACTACTAGAAATCCAGTGGAAAGCTGTTTTCCAATAGATTATCCCTGTCTGAATGACCAAGTGTTTGTCCAACTGTTACAGTACCTTGTTATAACAAACCCAACTAGGGAATTTTAAAAAGAAGTAGCACTGAATTAATACACAACACAGTTAAAAGATTAATGGTTCCTTTTTCTCCATACCTCCTCATCTGTGACGTTCACATCCACTTTTTTTGATTGAATGGCTTTGGTTACATAGTCAATGTTGTTTTCTCTGCAGTAATCAAAAATGTTCTTGTCCTCTTCCCTATTCAGGAAACAAAAGCAAAGAAGCACCGTGTTACTGCACAACACAAAGGCCACATACACATCACATGTTCATTTCAATGACATTTCAATGCTGTCACTGGACTGAAACAGGCACCTAGTACTGCACATGCAAAATAATGTGGTTTTTTTCTCCCAAGTTAGGAGACAGAAGATCCTGCTTCCTAGAAAAACAAAGGTTTTTAGCAGTATTATGTCCAGACAAAAGTCAGCTTACTCCTGTGAAATGGCACAAGAAATGTATGAAGTTAGCCAGAAAAATCCATGTTTGAGTTCTGGTATAAATCACTGCAATCCCACAGAAGAGAAAGGGCTAAAGCTGCTCTTCCTCTGGGTCCCAGCCACTCTGTGTCCCACAAAAGCCCTGCCTGATGCCCATCCATCTCGGACAGTGGCCTGGACAAAACAGCAGAGCAAGCAGGACACATGCAAAGCAATCTGGCTGATTACACATTGGATCCTGGACGTAACACCAGCAGGTGCTCACTTAGGACTGCTTGCAGGCAGGAAGATCCAATTGTGGTGTCACGAGAGCCTGAGTCACACCTATAGCTTCTTCTAGAGATAAAAGCAATACCCTGGCTTCAGACACACTAAAGCTTCCCTCCTCACCAGCCAAAACAAACAGAACCTCCAATGAAGTTAAGACCTTTCCCAGATTCTTAAAAGAATAATACCTTTAGGTTTAAATACACTGATCCCACTGTGTTGCTAACAGGGAATAAAGAAAAGAGGCCACAGGTTTTACCAAAATAAGCCAAAAGCCCACACACTCCCCTCTCTTTCTGGTTTCCAAATGAAAACTGTGGTTCAAATGAACCCATCAGTGTTGCTAAGGGACTTGGCAGCTTCACGAGAGTTAAACACAGAGTCGCTGCCTCACGACATCCCCAGTTTTCAATCACCTTAACTTAAGACCATCTGGATGTTCAGCAGAACTCAGACTGACAGCCTCAGCTACTTGTAAAAATGGGAGGTTGCTGGAGCTGGTCAGACCCAGTCAGGAGGTCATTCTGTTGTGGGCCTTTTGGGCAGGAGAAATCCAACAGTGCAGTCTGAAAACTGATGAACTGGTGCTAAAAGGCAACACTCCTCCTATTCATCTGCACTGCTCTTGAACCTCACAGGCTGAATAATGTCAGGAGAAGGGAAAGTAAAATCTAAATAATATTTGTATTTCTGAGCAATGGATTACAAACAAAAGGGCTGCTCTTTCACCTGCAATCCCCAAAAAAAGAAAATACCAATGCCACCAAGACCACGTCCCCTGCTCCCATCAGGGCAGGCAGAGCTCCATGACATGCCTTTGACTTTGTCTTTGATTGTTATGCATCTAATTCCTCAGACCTTCCTTCCTTGGTGCCAGAAAAAAGTGGGAAAAAGTGCTGACACTCTCTCCAGCAGCAGATCACTACTTTCTCCAAAGAAGTCACTTCCTCTGACCTCCCTCTCACCTTGCTCTCTTAGTAGCACTGGTCTCCAGCACATCACCCTTATTTTTCCTTGCAGACAACTGAGTTGCACCTTTCTAGTGAAGAGCTGGGAGCCACACAAGATTTCACACTCTGTGTTCAGGCCTAGGGACACTACAGAAGTCTCCCAGTTTCTTAACCAGTCTGTCATGGACTCATTTGTTGGTAGAGGTCTTACCCACTCACTACACACAAGCTCCTGGGAAACAGGTCACTGCATGCTTTAGATGCAATTACCTTGAATTCCGGGGGAAAAAAGAACCTCATGGTGGGATTAGAAAAGGCAAAAGCTTGTACTGCTCGAGATGGAGCTTGACAGACTCATGATGGAGGTCATGAGACATGCCTGCCCCTACTAATAAGGGCTGATTTGATATGCTGGGAAGTCCCTCCAGTCCCACCTTGTTAGTCCATCCTCTCCAACACACCCTTGGCTGCTGACAGCAGCCTTTTGGGAGAAGTTGCTTTTCAGACAACGCTGTGCAGTAACTTGGCTCCCCACTGCACAGCCACACACCTCTCATTTATAGCAGATCACTCTTTTTTCCATTACACCAAAGCAAACCCCAGTGTCTCCTTGCTAGAGAAGTCCACGACAGTCCTCAGTTATTCCTGGGTGATTTTCCATGTCACAATCATGAGCTCGGGCTGTACCCTCCATCCCTCCATCCCTGACAGACCTCACATGGCAGCACCAGAGGCACCAGCAAGTATCTGGCAGCAATAAAGCACCTGACTGTGCTCCAGGGGGAGTGTGTGCAGGGCCTGTGCCAGCAGAGAGGGCACTGCAACCCTGATGTACCAAACCCAGCCCATCTTTCCACCACAGCCTCCAGACAGGACTTTTACAGTCTTTTTCCAAGGATATTATTGTCTGCAAGGGGAAAATGACCTGACACAGCTATTTGGATATGATTTAGCTTTCTGGAATAACCAACTCTGCAAATGCTCTATATATCCCCCTTCCAAAAAACCACTTTTCTTTCAGAAGTCTCCACAATGGAATTAATCCAGAATACCAATTTCCCCACCTGAAGATAAGGTTTCGGGAAATTTCGTCCTTCTGCTCCACATTTATTTCTCAAGCTTTAAACCACTGCCCTGCTCCTGATGCCCTCTTTCAAAAAATTAAACATATATCATATCCAACTTTTCTATAAATATTAACAAAGAGAAACAAGCCCTTTCCTGAATACATTTGAGGGAAGTCCACACAGTCACAACAAAGACATTTTACCTACAAATAAAACAGTCACATGAAGCTAGACTCCAGACAATTAAAACTATGCAATCTAGACACAGGCCAAAACCATGAGGGGACACTGAGAAAAGGGCTCAGAGGAGTTAAAACCAGATTTTTGGAGGGATCAGTACTAGCAAAAACATTCCCCTTGAATGGTGTGAATGGAATAAAGACAAGTTACTGTTATTTGCTAACTTTGCATTTAAAACCATACAGGACAAATAAGAAACACAGCTTGAAAACTTGGCAACTCAGTTTTTTCCCTCCCTTTATTTCACATGTGTGTATGTATTCATACTTAATAATCCCTCCACTGTAGTAGCTACAAGAAAACAAAAAGGATGTAATGTTTTTATCAGACCTGTTCCCAGCAGGAATTTGCACTCCTCATAAAACTGGTAAGAGTTGACAGGAAGGCCCAGAAACTGGTTAAAACAGTATAAAACCAGACAGAAGCACGTCAGAAATACAGAAGTAAGTGACAGTGCAAAAACATTGCTCAGATAATGCTATGAGGGAAACAACCCATAGCATTTCCATCAGTATTTTCAGAAAAATCTCAATTCATGTAAAAAACAGAGTATTCAGCATATCTGAATGGATGGGAAAGACCACGAAACTCAACCTAATGGAGATGTGCACAGTTATTTAAAACTTGTAGCTAAAAGGAAGACTTGGATGCAATTTTCTTTCCGTGTCAGATTGTTGAGCCAGGAAGGAGCCTTCAAGTCAGTGATCACTTGATACTCAGTAAAGGCAGTGACTGTGTTTACATCTATTTCCTGAGGAGGGTCAGAGGGTTTCTCTTCTCCCTTGCTGACACATGTTCAGCCCCCAAAGCTGTTTTCTCCTGCTCTCCCCCATCCCCAGTAAGAGATGCTAATTCTGATCTAACAATGAGTTGAAGCGTACCTGTTGCCTGCAAGTAACACACGGGCAGCTTTTTCCATCCTTGAATAAAAGGATGTGGAAGAACTTACACCAAGCCCATCTTTCCCCCAAGTTTGGAAGGCTTCGCAAGCCTTCTCCACAAGCTATCCAAAACACACGTATTGAGCCAACAGTTTTTAAACAGCTCATGGAAAAGATCTGGTGCTGGTTGATCAGGCTTCACCTCCTTCTTACCTGGAGTGTTATAAACCTCCTTGCCACCGAGGCTGCCACTAAAAAGGGCACAGAAGAGACTTGACATGCAGACATTTTACCCTCGCGCAGAGAACATCCTCCAGGTTTGCCCCGTGCCCTTCCTCCCCCCTCGCAGGTTACCTCCAGCGCAAAGCTCAGGGCAGAGGGCTGAGATCAGGTTCTACTTGGGGCGTCCTCACCCCTTTTCCCAGGGCTGGTCCAAGCCGTGTCCCAGTGGACTCGTCACGGAGCGGCCCCGGGTGCCGCTAACAGGTGGCTTTGCCCGTCTGGTTGGCACAACACTGCTGAGAGAAGAGGAGCGCGGCGGAGCGGGGCAGGACGCGTGCGGGGAGCCCAGAGACACACGCAACACTCACTGTTTATGTCAAGGCCCTCGGCCCCCAAGGGACCCATTTTCACATAATCTATAATTATCTCTTCGCTTTAATCGCCTCGTCACTTCTGAGGCTCTCCTGGGCACAGGAAGAGGAAAAGCTCATTAACTGAACCTTTTCTCCTCTCTCCAGCCACCCATAGCTTTTAATTGCTTGGTGTTGTTATTATCTATCAGTGCAACTGGGATCATTTTCATAAGAAAGGGTGGTGGGAGGGAGGAAGGCAGGAGCGGGTCCCTGAGGTACGCACCACAGACAAACCTTTGCTTTCTCAATTATTTATGCCAGCTGAGGTTTTACAAGCTGAATAAATCCATAACTCAAGTTTATTTTGAGCCGGCAGGCCGTCCCGAGGGAAGGGTTGCCCACTTGCCGGCACACTTGTGTGCTGTCCTCCGAGAGCCGCCGGGACATAGCGAGACATGTGTCATCCAATTCCCCACCCGCCACGCACACTTTGGCACATCAGCAGCAGCACCGGAGAGGAGGTGGCCGTGAAAACCCCAAATAGGAGCCTCCACTGAAGGATGAGCTCTCCCAGAGAGAAGGCAGGCCTATGCCCAGGCCCCCTTTGCACAACAAAGCAAAAGCCCCAAGGGTCACCGCTCCGGGGACAACAAAAAGGGAGGGAGCAATAAACTTGGCAATCGTCTTGAAGTCAAGAGATTTGCCTGCTGAACATCACCAGGAGAGCATCCATTACTAAATAACACTGACCTGAAAAAAACCCAAACCCCAGCTGCCTGTACCCGCAGGTGTTTTGTGTGAGGCGCCACGGCTGAGCACGCCAGGTCGCCTGGGTTCCACACAACCGGGAAAGCTCTTCCACAGGGATTGCACAGCCCGGCATTTACCCGAGCGGCAGACGTCTGTGGCACAGCCACCCACCCCCACAATACCACCACGAGCCCGTAATTCCCAACACAGCAGGGATGCTGGCTCCCACATCCCTGCAGCTTGGCACTTATTTCCAGTTTCAGCGTTCCCGAAAGCGAGCCCGGAGGGAGACAACAAAACCCCAACCGTGCTCCGGAGCACTGGGCTCGTCTCAAAACTGTTCCGAAGCACCATCCTTGCAATGGATGCTGGAAGCAGCTCTTTAAAATTCAGCAGCCTTTGTGCCTGACCACATGCAGCGACCTCTGGTATTTTCTGCCAAAACAGTTCATTTGTCTCGCACAACAACTAATCAATTCCCAGGGCCATCCATCACCGGGGCTCGTGCGAGCCGGCCCGGCAGCGGGGCCAGATGGCGGCTGCGTTAGTGGGATTAATACAATTCTGATAGATTACACGGCATCAGGCAGGTCCCAAACCCGAGGGGTGCCCGCCCCACGTCCCGATCCTAAACGGAGCCCCACTCGTGACCGGGGTTGCTCCCAAGCGTTAGGGGGAAGGGTGGAAGTTTCTACCAGGAAAGGGCTTCTTCAGCACCCCTCTGGATGGCAGAAGAGTAAAGCATAGCTCAGGAAGGCCTCTCTGCCAACTGGTAAATGTCATTCCCATGCCAGCATGCCAAGACTGCATGGAAGCAGCTCATGGCAGAGTGCAGGAGGGTTCCTCCAGCGGCAGTGCAAAGGGACATGGACATTTGGCAAAATTATTTCTCATAATAATTTCTCATTGCCAAGTCAAGGTTTTTGTTTGCTGAAAACACTTATAAACTGCTTCTCCTTCCCCTGGTTTTAAAAAAAAGCACCTGAAAAATAACTTCAAAGCTGAATTTGCAAGGCTATGGTATTTTCGGCATCTCCTTCAGTTTGTGTCTTGGATGAGATTTGTACTGGTAACACATCAGTCAACCTCAGCTCCCTGCTCATTTCCCACATTTGTGAAACTCTAATTATAGCGATTTGATCATGAAAAAGCTCCACTACAATGGCTTTGTTCTGGTAATAGCACCAGAAAAGAGACATAAAGCTTTATGTAGCAGTGAAAAAAAAAAAAGAAGAAAGAAACAAACCACCACTATACACATCCTGAAATCACAGATAATTTCTAAATCTTTCCTTCCAAGGGGAACCTCCAAGTCCCATCATCAGTCACCAGCACACAGGGTTTTTGTGTAATGCCCGAGGGGAGATAAGTGATTTGCAGAGAAGCCCAGAGGCAGAGCACTATGCTAATACATCCTGCAACTGCTCCCCATTACTCACTGGGGGTACTCGAGCTCTTTATTGCCAGGGTTTATTAATGACTCCTAATTGATGACCAGTGCCCAGCACCCCAAAGTAAATAACTGCTACGCCTCATTAGCTCAAGAGACCTTCTCCTGATTTGAGGATTGATCTATGAACACACAAATTGCACTGATTTAACCCAATCTCTTTCTAAATTGATTTAATTAGATCAGTGTAACCTGTTTCTATGGATGCCCTCGAATTTATTTGGAATCAGTGTGATGTATTTCTGCGAGCCAGACTGACCACTTTTCTATCTTGTTCTCAATCAGAAACATTTGAGATAATTAGTGATAAGGTAAAAATCAGGCCTGGCACTGGGTTCCTCCTACTGCTGATCCAGTTTCGGGCAGGATATGGTAACTCCACTTTGTCCAGCATTTATAGCTCTGCATCCTAAAATCCAAGCATTTCATTCCACAAGAGGAAGGTAAGCATTATTTATGCATAATTTTAGACACACAGTTTGAAAGCAATGGCACTGCTGCTTTGTTGGTAACTACTGCTGATGGCAAACTGGTGGTTTGTTCCATTTAAACAAAAGCCTCTTCCTATTTATTACGCAGTAGCAGCTTGGAGGATGTTAACTTTTTGATGAACTGTTCAAAAGCTCCTGGCAAGAATAAAACAAGTGATCCTGCTTAGGTGAACCTGCAAAACTCTGCACTTGCACCCTTGTCTACCTCCTGATGCAAGGTGAGGTTGTGACGATGTTCCAGATAGATTAGCAGCCTTTTCCTGCCTTTGCATCAGCAGAATCCTAAAGGGCATATGGTAGACTGTGTTTGGCAGAGTAATGCCTGCTGAGAAATTGCTTTCAGAGCTCAGGGCTGATGAGGACTCAAGTTTTACTTTTTAGTACAAAACAAAGGGGGTTTTTTTGCTTATTCTGATCTTCCTCAATATGATCCTGTAACAAGAAAATATTTATCCTATCGACAGCCCTGGGAAACAGAGACTAAAGCGGTTTGATTTATATCCCAGTTTTTGCAAGCTCGTCGTAAAACTTCAGTCAACCCACCATAGAAAACCCAGTCAATAAACAGTCTGCATCAAAGTCTCTTTTCTCAGGTAGTAGGTTGTGAGGTAGCACAAATGTACACACTGAACTTACAGCACGGGACTCACCTGTAATAATCAAAGTGTTAAAGTTTATGCTGGTTCAAGCTATTCAGTTTTATTTCTCTTTAAACATCTGCATGTTTTTCCTCCACAGAAAATGCCTTGTTTTTTAAGACTACATTCTGTTTTATGAAGTATTACTGAATGCTAACCTTATGTTCTTGTAAGTAACCACTCACAGGCTCACAAAAGTCACCTTTCTCAGGTGAGTGCTACAACTACCAAACTAATTCATGCTCTAGACAAATTTGGCCACCAAGCTGAATGTCTAGAGTCATTCTTCTTTGGTTCATCTGCTTGCAGGTTTGGTATCAGGGCAATCTTATTTAGGGCTATGCTTTTCTTATTATAATTATCACTTCAGGGATGTGCCTATACTTCCACATGTTTACTTCTTGTTCCAGCAAGGGAATGAACAGTAGACAGAAGTACTGAGAAATTTGAAGCTGTACAGCTCTGTGTGGGTGAGATGGTGGTGACACTTGCTCATTCCTATCTTGCAAGGAAGACATGGACGCCTGCAAGCCAAGCTGTGTTAATGCACCACATGAGTTTCCACTCTGCCAGCAGAGCCAGGACGCTTCATTGTGTCAGAGACAACATCTGCCTCATTTGTATGGACCACAGCTGTGCTTTGCTAAACACACAGCACATATATTCCTCATGGCATGTTTGGGAAAAAAGAGTATTTGGAACTGCACTTATCTTCAAGTCCTGCACCAGTCATGCTCTCATGGAAATAAAACCAAACATTTGGCAAGATTTAAGCTGGTCAAGCCAACCAGGGTGCTGCATTTCATACCCAAGAAAGGACACAGGTAGCACTTGGGATAGCCAAGACTGACAGCACTGTAGGGGTATGTTCCATTCCCAAAAGGAGAGCCGGAACAGGATTTAAACTACAGGGTCAAACTACGAGATCAAGGAGGTGGCTGAGACCTGCACTGACAGAGCAGGGAAGAAAAAAGAGCTTGTGTCTGCCAGAAGTGCCATTCCTCAAACACTGTGTTAAATCAAGGTCATATCTGACCACCTCTGGTCAAGGTCCAGGGGCAAGTTAAAGACGTGTTGGCTCCCCATGTGAGGGAAGGAGGCTATTCCTGGCCAGCTGCTCCACTTCACTATAAAGTGGACTGCAATCCCGAGGGAAATACCTGTGTTACTGCCAAGCACAAAAATGCCACCCTATTTGCTTACAACAGTTGTATCAATTCCTACCTGAGCTCCTTGCAAAGGGTTTGGAACCACCTGCTCAAGACTGGTTTGTGACAACAAGTCAAAGAAATGCTGTGTTGAGTTTTAACCCTTTGGGAAAGTTCTCATCAAGCTTGGGAGGCTATGTATAGAGAAATCAGGGTTTAACTTTTAATTTCCTGGGACTGAAATGATGCAAGACATTCAGTAAAAAATGGGGTCACATACACATAAATGGGTGACTGCAACATGACAGCAAACACTGCTCAAGAATTCACTCTTCTCTCTGACTGGAACAGTAGAAAACCAAACCAAACCAAAAACATCCAGCTGTCCTTATTCAGTAGGTTATGTCACTTGTTACTTGCACCTTGACAGTTTTAAATAGCAGCCACTCTAGTTCAGTAAATGCATTTCTGCTTTGCTAGCTGCAGAGGCCAGAAAAAAAAAAATTAATTTGATATAAGGTACAAACTCTCCCTGAAGGCAAACATTGTCCAACACTAAAACCTTCACTGAACAATCCCTAATGAACGTATTGGTAAAGAAATAACTATTTGAAAAAGGTAGTGTCTGAATAGCTTTCTATTAAAAATATCCAATATTACCTTTTTTTAGCCATATAACTGAAAAATGGGAAGCCTTGCCCTTCCCCCACATCTTGTGCTAGGGAAAGGTTACTACCTGGCAATGATACAGGCAGATATTGATTTAAATGATTATGGACCTGAAAAGTTCTTTCCTGTCATTTATTATCCTGTTGTAGTTGCCACCACACTTGTGCAATATTAAAAAAAAAAGCTTAGCAACATGACATTAGAAAAATACTGTTTTCAACTGAATTCCAGCATAGATAATCACCTGATTGTTTCTTCTTGATATAATGAGCTGACGACTGGTCCTCCAAATACAGTTTTGCTTTCCTTTGCCCTCTTCTCTGTTGTCTGAAAGAAAAAGAAAGATTGGTCCAGCATTCTGGTTCCCACCCCATTCCCAGCTTTCTGTCACTTCCCACCCTTTTCCCTGCCCCAGAGATGGGATCAGCCCTCTGGAAGCCTCATTTCACAGCAGACAGTGCCCCATGACTCCACTCCCTCCGGAACATCTGGTTGGATCTCTCAGCAAATGGGATCGATGCTCCTGTGAAGGTGGTCCAGAGGCTTGGCAGCCTCACCATCCCACTCACCACAAGCCACAGCGTTTCCTCCGCAGCATTCCCGGCCCCTTAGGACCCCAAATCCGAGCCTCTGTGAGGCAGCATAATGTTCTGTTACTAGATTGCAAAGCTTGCCTTTATAAATCTATTTAATATAGATTTAAAATTAAATTTTATAATGGGCAGCATTTCCAAATGATTTACTCCCAGGAACTCTAGGATTCTGAATGATTCCCACCATAATAGAAATGAACAATTAGAATAATGATTGATCGATACAGAGCCCCAGGCCTACCTTTTCAAAAAACCATCCTGCAGCTTGGGCTCTTCAATTGCCTGACTTTACACTGATGCCAGACTTTCAGTGCCTGCTGTCTGACAGCCTGACCCAATTAGGGGGTGCAGGGCATCAGAAACCCCAACTCTTCTACAACATGTAGTATTTTGGTTTTCAGGTAAGCAGTCCAAACTGGTTTGCAGTTTGCAACAGTAATTCCTTATAAAACCAGTCCATTAATTGCAACTTGCTGTTGTCAGTGGACAGGTCTGTGGCATTCTGTGGTGAGAGACTGTCACAGTTATGGTGAATAAAATCAGGAGCAAAGCTGCAGCCTCTAGAAGCCTCTCTGTAGCTGCAATACATCGAATCAGAGAATCACAGAATCCTGGAACGGTTTGGGTTGCAAAGGACCTTAAAGCTGACCATGTTCCAACCCCCTGCCATGGGCAGGGACATCTTCCACTAGACCAGGTTGCTCAGAGCCCTGTCCAACGTGGCCTTGGACACTTCCAGGGATGGGGCAGCCACAGCTTCTCTGGACAACCTGTGCCAGGGCCTCACCACCCTCACATTAAAGAATTTCTTCCTAATTATCTAATACCTAATCTAAACATGTCAGTTTAAGCCATTCCTCCTCGTCCTGTCACTCCATGCTCTTTTAAATAGCCTCTCTCCATCTTTCTTGTAGGCTTCCTTCAGGTATTGGAAGGCTGCAATTAGGTCACCCCGAAGCCTTCTCTTGTCCAGGCTGAACAATCCCAATTCTCTCTTTACAGGAGAGGTGCTCCATCCCTCTAAACAACTTGTTTACACCAAAAAATGTTATTGCCTCATCAGAATTCTATCTGGAAATATGGTGGGTTGTTTGTATTTTTTTTCCAAAAACTCCCACGCTTATATATCTTTCTTCCTGCTCCCTAGGTTGCTTTTGTTTTAAATCCGTTTACTGCTTTGGGTTTGCAGATATCACAGACATACTTGTTTATAAGAAAAAATGGAAAGGAAATTGGCTTTGAAAACCATTCTATTGCATTTAGGCTTTTTCTAATTTAGAGTAGAAGGTGACATGAAGTTCCTGAAGAGAAAGGGTTTCAGAGTCTTTACAGTGCAGTGCCCCTCTTAAAAAATTATTTAGCAGAGAACCTTACTGTCCATCAATTATTTCCACACCACTTATAAAGAAAATTAATTTCAGATCATCTGCAAGTGCATGCAAGAGTTATTCCTATACAGTAATGCTATGCTCACAACTACTCTGTTTGATTCTGAGGGATGATGGGCATTCAACCAGCACCAGAAACTGCAAAAAATTTTTAATCTATATTCTTTTACCTCTTCCTACTCCGGTTTTTGGTTGTGTTTTTTTTCCCCAAGTCAGAAAAACACATTTGAAAAAATACATTTCATCTTTCTAGAGAAATTGTTAGGGGGAAAAAAAAAAAAGGTTTCTGGGATTAAGTTCACCTTCTTTGCACAACGAATGCATTTCTACCAAAGATTAATCACGCTGATTGAGTACACATAAGGTCATTGGGAAACTCAGCGATAAAGACTTTACCAAAAATGCTCAGGCAAAAACTTCTCCGGCTTTTAATCCATATATAAGTTACTTTGTCCAAGTAGCTTTTATCTCATCTCTTTCACACAGAAACAAGTAACTCAATATGCAATTTATGAATGTCAAACCAAGCTTATTCCATCAGGGCGCTTGATATCTAGAACAAGTTCATGAAGGATGTCCAGGAAAAGGTTCAGCTGTTCTCCCAGGATTTAATGTGTGCCCCTACTCTGCAAAGCCATGAATGAACCATCATGGCTCCACCACTCATCCCCACTGCACTTCCCAAGGGGAATCTGCCCAGGTTACGAGGAACACTTCTTCCCAGAAATGTTAATTGTGCTGCCACGTGGATAAAAATCTGTTTCTTTCTGGCTGCCCTTGACAACCTGCCTATCCAAGAGCTCATTCCAAAATCTGTGCTACCCAGCAACACCCAAGCACAATGAACTAAACTCAGTGACACAAAAGGTGGGACAGCAGCAGTTGCTCCTTCCAAACCACGTCACAGCCACTGTACTGACAACAACCCGTTTTTAATCATTGCCCACCCTGGTTGAAGGGAACAGTAATCCAGAGATGCCCTTTTCCTTCTTAAATCTCCCGACACTTCTACAGCAAAAAAAAAGGCTTTTAGGGTTGGGAGGATAAACTCAGTGCTACCTATACACAGACAATGACTGGTGAGTTTTAAGTCACATTACCCTGCATACCACAATGAAATTAAAAACTGACACTGCAAATTTCCTCTCTCCTCCACTAAAAAGGCACTAATAATTAAGTATGTGGCTCTCAATTAAGCCAGCTCCATTTCTTTCACTGTTGGCAGTGCTGCCCAGAAGCACTGCAGATACACATGTAACTAATGATAGTTAAGGAATAACATGATCCCAGGCTCCCATAATTTCCAAGTTGAATCTGACAGAGAAGACAGCAGTATTATCCACAGTTAGACCACGCAAGAGAGATGATGTTGCAAAGGCAAAATTGTTGTGGGCTCCATGAGCACGAGGGGGTTGCTCTTAAACTGCCAGTTAAAAATTGTGGGAATAAAGAGGAATCTGTGGCAGCACATGAAGAAACCTTGGAGGATTGCACTTGTGTGCCAAAGCACAGGTAGGGGCACATAAAAGATTCAGGAAGAGATGATGAAGTGTAAGAGATGCCTTAAACAGGTATATGGAATGGTACATGGAATTTCTCACGTCTTCCCCTAATTCTTGCCCGCTGATGCTTTCTGGTTCGTGCACAATTAAGGTTGATGTCAAAGTCACTGTTACTCCTGACAGTCAACTTTGGTGGGCGGGTCTGGCTGACCAGAGCCAGCATAAATCACGGACAGATCCGTGTCTCTGGCTGCAGCATCTGTACTCATTCAGAGACACTTTCAACTCCCCTGACTCCCGATGTGCTCACGGATCAGCGCAGGGAACTCCACTAAGCCCAGAACTATCCTTCTCAAATGTCACCAGGAACGCCGGGAGAAAAGCCGCACTCATCCCGGAACAGACAGCAGAGCGTCCCGGTCCCTGCCTCGGAGCACCGTGTGTGTCAATAAAAGCCCGGCTCGATTCAAGGGACAATCCCATCCCGGTTGCCTGTCACTGGCAATGCTGCTCCAGGCGGCCTCAAAGCCTGACAACCACTTTCGGAGCAAAATGGAAATACAGGGACTAATATTTGCTAACATCATTAATTCTTTTTTTCTTCTCCACTCCCCCTTCTTCCTTTATCCACCATGTCAAGATGTATATTTTTAAATTGTTGTCAGCCATAAAACAGACGTCGTGTCCCAGTTCAGAGGTTAACATATAATGACAGACACATTAAAAACCCTGTCCAATGCCTCACTGAAAATTTCAGCTCCATCTTCTCTTCAACAAGACAGTGCCTCAAACTCACTTATAAGCTTTAACAACATTAAAGTCTAATCATGACTGAAAAATAAAGGAGAAAGAGAAGACTGTTTTATCCTACTAAGCATTATGGAAATGCAAAACAATTAGACAAAAACACTTTCTTTGTAGGGTTTTGAGTTCATCTTCTATTTTGGTCTTAAAAACTTGCCCATGATCACAACATGACCCATTTCTCCTTTTGCATTTTTGGGGAGTGGGATGAAAATTATCATCTAACAGAAGGAGCAGTAGTTTCCTGATGGGGGTTGGCTTAGTGGGTCAATCTTTTGCTACATCCCTAAAGACAGGACAGGGTTGTTTTATTTTTCATCTCCAAGCCCAAGCTTTGTTCCCATCTACACAAACCAGGCTACAACAGATTTAACAAGATGGCACATTCATGGGTCCTTCCAGTGACCCACTTCAAACTCAAGAGCCAGAACTTACCATAGAGATGCAAATAAAGTTACTATCAGTGATTAGCTGGGACCAAATGGTACACAGATATTTATATGTAGGGCAAGGGACTCCTGAATCTCACAGAAGGAAAGGCAGAGAGAAATCCTACAGAGGTACTACAAAACAGCAGGAATGGCACAGGTTTCAGTATGGCTTTTAAAAAAATAGAATGCCATAACTTGGAATTAACAGAAGAGTTAACAAAAGATCCCAGGCATGGGTTAAATGTAGGGCATCCCAGTTTTATCCAGAGCAAAATGGGAACTCTGCCTGGCTGGTTCTGCACGCCTAGACACCCAGCACACACAGCAATAGCTGTTTGGCAAGGCACGTGGCTGTGTTGCATAGCACATCTATCATCCCCCTAGTTCCCTCACATCTCACTCTGGCTTTTCTCCATACCCAAACCCTTTAAATAACTTCTCATAAATACATATTTAAGAAAAAAGAGAAAGCCATCAGCAAAAAAGGTTAATCTCATCCAACTGCTTATCTCCAAAGCTATCCTCGCTAGTGCCTTAAAACAGTCAAGACTTGGGTTTTTCATCATTGTGCACCTTGGAAACAGGAAAGAGAGACAACTTAAACGAGAGCTGTGTTATCAGGATCTCACAGCTGAGCTACCACGCTGCACAGGAGAAGTTTGTGCTACTTATTGTATTATTTTTCTCCTCCTCTGAGTCTGATGCAGCTTGAGTCAGAGTAGCAGCTGTATCCGGCTCCATGGGATGGGGACAAGAAATACTCCCAGCAAAATGACTACAGTCGAAACTTCCCAAGCGTTTCCGCAGCAGCAAACACATAGTGCAGATTCCAATCTGCATCTGTTCTGTATAATTCACCTCCCTCCAGCTCACCTGTTCCTCCAGCACAGGTGTCAGCCTGGCACGTTCCCTGGGCTTTCCTGCATTGCCCAGAGCAGCACCCCACACTGGGGACAGGGACACACTTCCTTACTCCATCCCAGGCTGCAGCAAGGTGCATACACAGCAGCAGAGCAGTGAAACAGTCTCCTTGACAGGAATGTGGCAGCCTCCAGCAGCCACCAAAGAAGCCACCAGAATCTCTCTTGGCCTCACAAGGTGCTGCAGGGCTTTGGGGTGCAACCAAGGGTCCTGAGCCATCGAGCCTGGAGGAGCTGCAAGTGCTGAGTGCTCACAGGGATCTGCTTGGCATGGGTAGGAGAAACCCTGTCCCATGTCCCAGCTCCCCAAACTACACCTGGGAGGTGTAGCAACTCCAGTGTGTTGTTACAACAGGACAGGTGATGTCCTGGAACCCCATCAGGCCCACAGGAAGGTACCAGTAAATCCCTGACGAGTGCTGGTTGAATTGTAATTAAGCTGCTATAGTCTCAGGTGAGAAATTTTTGAGAAGATACTTCAGAACTAACCCAAGAGCAAACCTTAAGGCTTTCTCCGCTGGTCACCATGCCCCCTTAATGCTCTGGATTAACATTTCTCTATTCGAGGAGTGAGGATTATTAGGGAGGCAACAATAAAATGTAAACTCTCCTAAAGTTTCAGAGACTTGCCCCCCTCCTCTCCCTCTGTGCCACAGCCTGTCCCGTCCCTCTGGGAATGGAACTTGGGCAGACACTAATTGTATTTGACAGCAGCAATTACACACAAGGCTGGAGATTAGAAGCTCGTTAATTGTGTGTGCCATAATTGCTGCCGTCTTTTCCTTTACTAGTTAAGGCCAGTGCCAGGAGAGCCAAGGGGAGGAGGGTGCTCTCCACCCCAAACGCAGGTGGTCCGAAAATGAGAGCCCTTGGACAGGGAGGGAGACGTCCCTTCTCCCCCAGCACCGCAGGAGGCTCCTGACCCCATAACAATGCGGGAGGGTCCTCCAGCAGCGCGGCTAATGAGGCGTGAAATGAGGACAAACAATGTTCTCTTCCAAAGGTATTTTCCACCTATATCCTTCTGTCTTTACAGCTCAGCTGAACTTCACACTACCTGCAGCGAGAGGGAAGGTAAATCTTAACCCTTCAGTGGTGACGCTACTATTTTTGACCATTCGTAAAATTAGGCAGTGTTTTACATTGTTTAAATTCACAAAATCCTTCCTTCCTGACTCAAATATGAGCTCAGCATTTCTCACCACTCCGTGGAAGCCAGTTACACCCAAATAAGACACGAATCACCCGTGGCTGAGCCTCCCTCTTGCTCTGCTGCAAAGCCACCTTTCAGGAGCCGCTGCCATCCCCTCCGCACCAGCCGTATTAATGGCTGTCATAAACAGACTATTTTAATATTCCTCTCTCAACAATCCCTCCTTGGCTCCCAGCAGCAGCTCGGCCGGAGCGTGCACATGACTCAGCACCTGGAGCCTCTTCAAGATACCACTGAGGATCCGAACCATCTGAGCAAACTGCCCTGTAAAAAAAAAAAAAAAAAAAAACACACCGCCCAGAAACGAACGGGGGGGGTTTGTTTTTTTTGGTTTTCAATATTGCAGGAGGTGTTTAATTTTTCTTCCACGCCGGCAAGTAAAAAAAAAAAAAAAAAAAGTTTTCTGGTTCTTCTAAGTATCATCATAGAATTTCCTCTTAAAAAACACAATCCAAGACAGGGAAAATATTTTCCAGATTATTCAAAAAAATAAAAACAAACATACTATAATTAATGCCATAGTTAAACAGAGCTGTGATCTAAAGCAAAGCCTTGCAGATTACTCATTTAACTATAACGACTTAATTAATAACTGCACCATAATCATAGTTGGAAATTAGTAGTAAAGACAGTCAGGGGAAGGGAAAGAAATGTAAAATGCTTAACATAATTCTGCACAAATTTTATGCTTGCTAGCAGCTGTGATTTCATCACTCACTCTATACATTTTAGCATATGCACAGAAGGAAATAATATGCTCAGTCAAAAAACCCAATGCAGTGGCTTCCCACAGCTTTTGGTTTCTGTATCATCACCCCTATGAAAATCCACAAATGCCCAAGCTGAGGGGACCAAGCTATAGACACAAACACAGCCTGGACTGTAATTGCTGCTTTTTTTGTCAATCTAATACAGATATTTATATAGATTTACACAGACATTTGTATGAGCAAGAAACATATTCTGAGCCAAACTGGAAATACTGAAGGACTACACAGCTTGGGATGAAACAGGTGCTCTGAGGCTTGAAAGCTGAAGGCAACTCTAACTACTTTTGATAAATAAAGGACTCCCAGCCTGTCTGTTGACATATTCATCTTCTACTTTCTGGAGTGACACTGGGCCAGACAGCACCGCAGTGGCCAATGTCCCCACTGGCAACTTGACCAGCGCCATGGACATTTGTTTCCTCCAACAGATCTGGCTGTGAAGGCAGAGGATGGATTTATGAGCTCTGCAGGCAGAGAAATGGAAAAATGAAGAGATCTTTGCTGGTCCCCATCCCCACAGTCTCGGGCAAGGGAAGGATCTGAGCACCCCAGCAGGAACAGAAGGTTTCTGAAGTGACGGTGTAACCCTTGGCAGACTCAGCCAGAAGGATGCAGCAGGATCTGGAGGCAACTTTAGTGCTGTGCCTGAGCCTTTACGTGCCTTTGGTGTTGGTTAGTTCAGCTCAAAATACTTACAGGATGCTCCACAGGCACTTAAGGAGTGCCACCTTCCCTTCCAATAGGACTAATTTGGTACAAGAGTGCCCAAGAATCTAAGTAGTAACAATCCTGCTCTTTTAAGGGATAACTCCTTTTCCACTCCAAGAGACAAATAACATTTACAAGACATTAACCGATGTGTTAGTTAACATCCAAACAAAATCTTGATCTCCAGTAATTACATTCAATACCTCCTTGATACTTCCTGTGAAGAGCAAGCTAAACATAACCACTTACCCTTTTTCCAACACAAAAAGCTGGATTTTCACTAAAGAAACAGCTTAATTATGCTACAGCTTATCTTATACACAAAACAATTGCAGCTATTCCCTCCTTACCAAAAGCATGTGCTATTTTTATTTAACACATTCTCTCTTTTAAACCAGCTTTTACATCACTGTGTGAAGCAGCAGGGTACACAGACCCTTCCTGTGTCTGAATATCATCAAGAAAATGTCTACAGCTCCATACCTAAAAATCAAGGCATTACATACTCCACAGTAAGCTAAACTTACAATTTCTTCCCAAGTTTCTGAATTTTTTTAACAACCTCTGACACATCAAGTTGAGAGTTCTGCAACAGCTTCAATGACTTTGAAAAATTAGATTATTTTATTAGAAGTTGCACCTTCCCCTATTTAAGGCAGCCAGGTTGCTAACCCAGCCTGGTGGGTTGCTGGCCAAAAGAGGAGTTTGAGGAGAGGAGATCACAATTTCCCAAGCAAGCTGCAGAGCAAGTCCAAGCCCCCCTCCTGAATGCCCACCACATGCCACAAGCAGGGGAGGTTGTGTCTGCTCCACCCAACCTCACTCACCACCCCACTGGGCTATCCCAAGCAACAGGACTTGGGTGCACTGAATCAGGCTTTTCCATGTTTCTGGGCACTCCAGGACAATATTGGGGTCACGGATGTCAGGAAGGCTGTCTGCTGCTTGGCCAGCAGGAATCATCATAGAATGGTTTGGGTAGGAAGGGACCTTAAAGGTCATCTAGTTGCAACTTCAGCTAAGACTGAGCAGAGAAAGCATCTCTTACCCTCCTGGTCCTCCCCACCTTCCCTTGCAAGTCGCTATTTATTTTTCCTCCTGTTACATCAGGCTGAGGTTCAGCCTGCTCTGCTCTCTGCCCCAAGCTCCTGAACTGCCCCTCGCTGCCTGCTCACCTGCCCTGTCCCTACAGCCCATGGCAGCATCCTGCTTGGTTCAACACCTCTCCTCTGCCAGCCCACCCTGCAGCTTTCCCAGACCCCACTTTTGTCACGCTGCCCAGCGCTACCAAAAGCCTCATTTACCAATTTGTTTTAGCCAGAGGAGTTTCAGTACAGAAATGAACCTACACAGGAAAGTTTTCATTACTGGCAGAATCCTTCTCCTGTCACAGCATTGCTCTTTCCTGCTTCCAGCCTCACACAGCTGCTTCATAAAAACAAGCTTTTCAATACTTTCCTTATACACATTTTTGTTGCTGAGGAGCAGCAGCATTGCTGATAAAATCTGCAACAAAAGAAAACTGCACATGGCATTTGAACCCCTTCCTTGCCTTGCCAGAAATTGCCACCCCAAGGCAGAAATGACAGAGGGCACCTCTGGTTGCATCTCAGTCATTTCAGCTTGTGGTCTGACACAAACCCAACCTTGCCTTCTCAGTTTAAGCCAAGATCTTGGACTCTCCCTGGAACTATCAGCATCTCTAACCATATTCTGTCAACTCAGCCACAGAAGCAATAACCTTCAGCAGAGGATCAGCAGCAACTTACACCTTCCCTGATATTGAGATGTTCTCTGAGCTAGAAAAGCACTCACTCAAGTGAAGTTTTAAGGTCCCAGAGCTCAGCTATGTCTTGTGCTTCCAATCCCAGAGCCATGGGATCACAGAGTAACCAGTGCTGGGGGACTGCTACCTGTGCACTGCAGCCACACAGCACAACCTGTCACTTCTGGTGCATGATTAAGGGGAAAAGAAAAAAGCAACTAAATCCCTACTGCACAGAAAGTCACACAGTACTTTGCCTCATTCTGTTACATCTTGTCATCATTGAATGCCAATAGTTTGATATATCCATTTAAATTTATTTGATCTTTTTTCAGCTGCTCCTGGTGTATCTGGCTTTCATGCAGTGTCTTCATCCCCCTGTAAGCCAGGAATCGTGATGCTGGGATGCCACACATCACTGTGCTGCAGCAGCACACTCAGCAAGGCAGAGCTATGCCTCTAATTATTCTTTTTTCTTTCTGAATGCATTCCAAATAGTACAATATATATTTTTTTAATTAGCGCAAGATGATGAAAATTAATTCACTGACATATTCAAAAGGAAAAATATTTCATCCTTGCTTAAATATTTAGCCAAAATCACTACATTGGTAGCCAAAAAATGGTGAGCCCCCCAATTTCTTGCTTGCAAATCCCAGAAACAACTACTGTTACATTCAAACAGCTGCAAGAGAACATATTATGCTTCCAACAGCACGCTCACAACATGGTGCATCAGCACTGCTGGATCTGAGCTGGAAAAATAGGAGCTAACATCTCTACAAGCAGAAGTTACCCTTTGTAGGGCTAGTAAGATTGCACATGTAACACACAGTATGTTTTCAGCCAGAACAGGCACCTTAAAAGGAGGCTAAGAAAAGAGGTATGAACCCTCGTCATGATAATTCTTTACTTCGAAGAAGTTCAGGGACACAGAAACGTGGGCAACCTCTGTAGAGGATTCCAGTGCAGCTTGCAATACATGACTGCATTGCTGGTTTGCTTTCTAATCCTCCCTAAAATACAGGCTTGCAGCTTGGCACTCCTGCATTTCAATCAATCGCCTGATCGAGGATCGCAGTGTCATAAATAAAAGGAGCCGAGACCATAAATTTCTGCGGAGATGTAAAATCAAAGAGAACAATCCAACAGGCTCCCAGGGGATGGGAGGCTGGCACATATTCCAGCTGTTTATGTTTCTACTACGAGACGCTTGTTCATTTTAACTTCTTCACTTCTGCACAGCTTTCCAGAGCCACGATTCCAAACGACTGAGAATCTCACCCCGCGTCTGGCATTTTGTTTTGTGCTCTACAGTAAAATGCAACTGCAGGAGAGAAAAAGCCCTGTGATTTATCAAGCGTGTCCATAGGCAAAAATCCCAGCCCACTGTGACTGATGGCTCCACCAGTACAACACCCCAGTGCCTGGCAAGTGAGTTTACTTGCTAGAACGTGTTACTTGCTGGAGTTACATGAGCAAAGACAGGGACAGAAAGGCAGCAAATCACCTATGGACAGCTTTGTTTATGAGTAGGACCTACATCAAAGACTTAGAGCATCAGCACACTTTCCTCATGAGAAGGTACAGAGAAGCAAAGGATGGAACACTACCCACTTTTATTGCAGAAGAACGGGGAAATTTAATTGATATCTGTTCAGATTTGATATTTTAGCTTCTTACGCAACAGAAACAAGAAAACATCCCCTTGTTAATAAAAGAATTGGTTCTGAAGGCATGCTCGAAAAGCAAAGCACTCAAGATCTAATTTGTGCAGTTAATAAACTGAATATTTTCCATCTTGGATAAAATAAGGTAGGTCACTCCACCTGTAGTCTCACAGGTAGGAGGGAGGTGAAACTACAAGGTTTTCTTAGCTATGCACAGTAAATTACTCCCTCCCACAGGAAGGCTGCATCCTCCACTAACCAGTTGCATGCTAGAGGTTGTCCCTCATACAGCTGGCAAAAGGCAGCAGGGCAGAAGAACCCCTCTGTGTGTTGAGATCTAACCCTTCTCAGGACATAAAAACCCTCAAAACTATTACACATCCCAGTGCTAAACCCAGAGGACATTACAGTCTTACATGCCCTAAAGCCAGAAGCCTGGGGTGGATCAGTTTTCTGGTTTTACTCAATTTCTAGTGTTTCGTTTTCTGTTAGAAGTATAAAAAAACCCCCCAAAAACAACAACAAACCAAACAACAACAACAAAAACAAACACCAAAAAAACCCCTGACTTGATGATTTGGTTGGTTTTGGTTTGGGTTTTTTTTCCTCAAAAGGGAAAGAGCCTGATTAGAGTTTATGAATTATCTCAGTGATTTGTATCTTCCAATGTGGCCACTCGCTGAAATAAGAGCTGTCAAAATATGTATAGTAAACAGTGCTGTTTCTTTTCTACATTTCATTTATTAACATTTGGGTTAAAAAAACCCACAAAGTCAAACATGAAATTCCCTCAGGGTGAAATGCCACACAAGGAGCTCTCTGTACAAACCCAGAAAGCAAAGACCTTGCCAGCACTGCTCCTCTTCCCAGGGTGCTGCATTAGCACAGCACAGGACAGCAAGCTTTAAGGAGCACAGCCATAATTTGATTAGTGCCCACTTTACACGATGCAATTAAATTGCTTTTATACTACAAAAGAAATAAAGTCGCTGTTTTTCCAAGTTTTTGACCTCGCAGCCCAGCAAGCCATAAATTGAGATATTTACCCAAATGAAGCAGGTATGTAAGCACACTGCTGCTGGTGACAGCAGGGAGAGACCCAAACAGGTCTTTTCCCTTCCTGTTCTTCCCATCCCCCTTGTAATCCTGCCCACACCACTCTGCTGCTCTTCCCCAAGAGCAAACGGTGGCTGCTGGGACAGATTATCACGGGAGACATCTGTTTGACTGACAGACAAAACAGGAAAACACCATGGGTGCACTCATTTTGTTTACAGACAATAGCTTTTCTAACGCGTTTCTTAATTTCCAGAAGGAATTCCATCGGCCTGCAGTACTAACCAAGAAACCCACGCTGAAACCACAGTGTGATTTACCAGCCACTAATCTAATTCCTAGAGAAGTTGACCAGACACATAAAACCTGTAAGCTGCAAAAGATCAAAGATTCTTGTTCCAGACATGAAGAGGACAGACCTGAGCAATGAGTCCAAATGTAAGAAAAATGAGGATTGGATTTCCAAATGCTTGTTTTAATGTCATTGGAAATGCAGTTTGTATTTGAGTCAGTACAGAAATTTTTAAGTTCCCTTGGAGATCCTACATGACAGAAATTCTAAATTGACTTAGAGATCCCACTTAAATACAAGAGGCTCATTAATTTGAATCAATTGTTAAAATATCTCAGTAACACCTGGTGCAACCCAACAAAAGCACACATATAAACTCAGCTGTGCTGCAAATCTGGGAATTGTTTATTCTGCTTTTCACTGTATCCTCAGATTGCAAATTCTCTTTTCCACATTTTAGTTTCAACTTGCTTGTTGCATTTAAAACGTGACAGAGAAAGGTTATTTCACCAGGAGAAAGGGGGGACAGAGCCCAGCCCTGGGTGCAGGGTACCTGGCCAACCATCTTATCAAATATTGCCCCCTGCAGTACTTCCTGCAAAAACACCCACTGGACAATCCATTTGTTTATTCCCACAGGTTTTCCAGCTTACTGGATTGCTCCAAGCCTGCAGCAACAGTGCATTTGCTATTTTATTCACTCTGAAGTTTGTTTTCTTTTTCATGATGTTGTCTATTCCCCAAGGGTCCTCTCCTGGCACAACTCGGTGCTCCCACACCAACACAGCAATGAGGGGATTTTACTCCCATTCATTACCTGGCCCAGAGTACAGAGAAACAAATCCTCTACTCAAACAAGGCATGGAACAGTACTTGAAAAAAAACCTATGGGCAACTTTCTCCCCTGTAAACATCAGCCACGGAATTTCATACCTTTAAGAGCTTAAAAAGATGTTTGGTGAATGTCTATTTCCTGTGAGCTCAAGCTCTCTTCCAACTTGGCCTTCGAGACAAGTCTCTGCTCTTCAGATTCCTAATATCCAACTTTCCTCATTACACAGCAGAAATCTTGCTAAGTGCATTATTGGTGAAGTCAAGTCAAACAAGTTAAAGCGCCGCTTTTTAGAATTTTAATATATAAATAGAAAATCATTAAGCCCTCCTGTGAGTTTCAGCAGTCAAAGCAAATAGGAAGAGGCCTCTAAGTGTTTGGGAAAGGATGCCACTGAAGTTGGTAGTGACAAGCTGTTGAGATTGGAACTGGTAAATGCGCAGTACAAGAAATAGGAAAAGGAAATATTCAGAATCGAGTGATGCCAAAACTGCAATCAGCAAATGGAAGGCTAAAACAGATGAGCAAATCTGGATGCTTTTTTTATTATTTATTTTTATTGTTCGAGCTGTGCCATGTAACAAGAAGGGATCAATAGCAGCTCCCGACCACCCCACTGCAGTGTCGTGCCACACCCCCTCCCTCCACAGCCCTGGAGATGGGATTTCGGTGGAAGGGATGTGTTCAGTGCTGCTGAGGAAAGGTGCTGGCCTGCTTCTGCTTCTCCCATGGCTGCCTGAGGTTTAAAAAATCTGGATTGAAGCCAGTGGGGATTTGTGATATGAAATACACGACAGATTAGAATTTTGGAGCGTGTCAGGGAATGGAAATACAGCCACTAGCACTAAAGTATCCGATTATACAGTGATGTACATGAAAACACAGTCACTGCATGAAGATGGAAGACATGAGCTTGTGAAGGTGATATTCCCAAAACCCCTGAGCCCATTGCTATGGCTGCAGGACAGCACCACTGTGGTGGGTCAGAGGGATGGGCACACAGTGCCTGGCAGGGAGGGCAGCTGAGTGTCATCACCTAACCCACACACATCAGCAAAAGCCACCAAAAGCAACGTGTCACTTGCTGCCAGTAAAGCAGGAAGATGACAGGTGAACATACCAGAATCTGCTGGGACACATATTCCTTTCCAAAGGACCCAAACCAGTGGGAGGTGTTGACATGAAACGTTTCTGTTTAAGGCTAGAGAATGCAAAAGAATGGCTTCATAAATTATTCTCTGCTCTGGAGGAAGAGTGAATAGACTTGAAGGACAGGTGATGTCTCTGAAATATGCAAATAGAGTTGAGCTGGTCCAAGCAATTACCTTTCCACTGCCTGGAACTTCAGACTGAAAGGAATGACTCACAAGCAAGAACAAGAAACAAAAGATGTGCTAAAAGGTAGAAGATGACGAAGGAAGACTGCATCAAGAGGAGAATGGAGACTGCATGGAAAAGAATGTTCCTGGCCTCCTGCTAACAGCTGTTCCTGGGAAAAGGAACAAAACAACACACAGTAAGACTATGCCAACACAGTCTTGGGCCTAAGCATCCCAAAAAGCCAATTGAGATTACTGGTTCTACACTTCTGAGATCAAGACAAATACAGCAAGGACATTCCTGTTGCTTCATGGATGTAAAGACAACGGATCTCACCTCAATATCATTTCGGTTATCTGCTACTTTAAAGATTTCCCAGCAAATAAAATTGCTGAAAATAAATGGAGTATGACCAATTCTTTCCAGGTTTTAGACTAAGCTCTGAAAGAAGAGACTTGGCAGGACTATCAGACAACCTGCAGGGTGAAGAGGGAACTAAAACACATTGGAAAAAGCCATGGACATGAGCCAACAGATGTGCCTCCACTGTCAAAAATGAAATACCAGCTTCAAAGAGTGGAGAAAACCGCTGTGCTGTTGCCTCTCCACATTCAGTTGTCTTCTAACAAAGTGCAGTTAACTCAAGACTCCATGCAGCAGTAGAAGCAGCAGATCAGATTTTGGCTGCTACTGGTGTTTTCATTGCTTCTGAACACAAATTCAGGGCACTCCAACTGCATCAGGATCCTTTTACTTTGGTTTTTTTCACCATCCAAAACAAAGATACTAAATTATAGCAGTTACAGCCTGCTGCAGAAAATGTATTAATATAGAAACTGCAAGATCAATATGAAAGAATGAATCAATGGAGAATCAAGAAAAAGGAATGAAGAAGTGGATCCATTTGGACTGCGTAAGAAATACTGCACTTAGTTCCATTCTATTTTTATTAACAAAAATACCGACAGCCTGAAAGCTCCAGAACAGCAGCAAATGTGCTGGGGAAAAAATGAACTTATGAAAAATATAAGCTGCTTCTAAGTTTAAAATTTTGCATATTTAGTACTAAAGGATCAAGACATTAAAGCCCTGTTGGAAATATATGAAACAGGAGCCTGAGGAGGATTTGAGATAACACAAAAGAACAACTTTAATGGATGAGATGAACTGTCGAAGAGAAAATAAGTAGGTAATACTGAGAAAGCTTTACAACAGCAAAATTCATGAAGCTCCACAATCAGAAATTCAACACCTTTGTACTGTAATTACTATTTATGATTCATAACGATCTGAAAGATGAACTTTTCAAATTTGTACCAGGCACTTTATGCTGCTTTTAACCAAATACTGGGAGTATTTCATTCATGATCGACTGAATGTAAGAAAAATCCAAAGGCACCCCGCAGACGAGCACATAAAGGGGACACAATGACAGTGATGAAGCACCTTGTAATGTACCCACAGATCTTTTCTATAAATCCAATTTGAAATTTGAAGACTAAAATAGCTATTTTATCTCCATCCCCTGACACATGCACCTCCATCATTTTCAAGAACAGAGCTCCCTCTCGTGGCTCCAGAACGTGAATTTAGTGGGGGGAAGGAAAGAAAACAAGAGCAGAGCAGCAATGAGAC
The DNA here is from genome assembly GCF_003945725.1 of Corapipo altera. Lineage (NCBI taxonomy): Eukaryota > Metazoa > Chordata > Aves > Passeriformes > Pipridae > Corapipo > Corapipo altera. The sequence goes on from NW_020884927.1 coordinate 1,378,072, forward strand.
AGAGTGAGAGGACTCCTGACAGCATTTTGGTCCTGTAAAAGTGGAATTAAAAGGAAGCTGTAGTAGGAAGGACAGGTGACTTATGTAAAGAAAGCAATGCCACCAGTACTTTAATGCTAACTTTTAAGTTACATTTTCTGCTAAGGTGACCTCCTCACCTCGGGGGAATAAGGGAGGAGCATTGCTGCTAACCATCCTTTGTTTGCTGCATGCCTTCTTTAAAATATTTGTTTTGCACAAAACTAACATTCCACTTTTCTAGCTGACAGAGTTGTAACCTGAGGTTCACACTTGTGACAATAAGTATTTCTCTGAGGCAAGAAAGTGAGGGGAATAACCAAAGCTAAGCCTGTCACTGCACTGAGAAATCTGTTCAGGAAAGCACTGAGTGTTTTGTCTGTTGGTTTTGGGTTTTTTTTTTTAACTATTTTTTTAAATTAATATTTGTATGTTTCATTTGGCACTTGCTTTGTTCAGAATTATACACAGATTTTTACAAATTATTTCACTTCTTTATGAGAATTTTAGATCAGACAAGAATTTACACAGCAAGCAGCAACTTTGCTAACTGTACAGCTTATAAAAGTATTTTCCCCAAGGGCATTTAAAAGGGTTTTTTCTAAATGACAACATTTCTTTCCTGCAAAAACAGTATCAATGGCACGAAACATGAACTAGTGAAGGAAAAACAATTACTCTTAAGCCTCCAGAACAGCATCAGAAGACGAATGAGAATCAAATTCTTGATTCATAGGCTTGTGCTCATACAAGATTTTGCTTCCAAAGCACAGGACCAAAAAAGAATCAATTTCCTACCGTGAAAAGAAATTACCATGCCTTCAGCATTTTGCTATTAGTGAAATATCTCTATTTCCAAAGGCAATACTTTTTCTAAAGAGCAATCCTCTTTAAAAATTGTATAAAAGTCAGTCTATAAACAGGAGATATCCTTAAGGATTTAATCAAGTAATAAACCTGGTAGATGAAAGAGAGATTAATTAAAATGACAGCACAGTCTCCCTATAACACAGACACAGGACTTGTTATGTTGGAGTACCTAATCATAATCAGATTTGGTAATTTGCTGCATCGAAACAAAAAGGAAACATTTTTAGAATTGATCATTCAGTTCATGTCACTTTCATGGAGATTGCTTTCTATTGATCAACATTTAACTAGTAGTTGAGAAGGGAAAGATGAAAAAAAGGATAAAAAGTATCTTTACATGCTAAATACAGCATGAACCAATAAGAGCAAAATAAATTAGATCACTACAGCCAAACCAACCCTGTGCATGCGCTCGCTGCAACGAAGATCATTATGAATGAAAGAGATGGTTTTTCATGTTCCAGTCGTAACAAAAGGAGAGTTTTTAAAATGAATTTAGACTTTAATCTGCTCAAAATGAAGTTTGCCACGCAGCAATTAAAAATCCGTGTGAAGCTGAACCATTGCCAGCTTTACAAAGACAAACGCTGGTTTGTTTTCCGAGCGGCGTTTTCACGTTTCCTACCTGTGGATTCCAACTGGGGTCGAGCTTCTTCACTGCAGCAACGTACTCCTGCATAGCTTGGTGAGGGCTGGTATCTCCCAGGGCTTTCCAGGCCTCCCTAGGAGAGACAGAAAAACATCAGTGAGTCCCTCAGAGACAGCACAGCGTGTTTCCACAGTGTCATCAGTGATCGGATTCGTCTAAATCTTCTCAGAGGATGCAAAGCCGTCTTTCCTTCAGTTTGGAATGGTCAACTTTTCTCTGAAGCCACGAATGGCCACTGTCACTGCAGCACTTGGCTATGAAAGGATCTTTCAGGGGATCCTGATCCAGGCTGGAACACACTTTGTGTTCACAAAGCTGTAGCTATTTTCACATTTTTGTTGTGTGCGGGCTCGTTCTGGACGAACAAGGTGAAACAGAGGAGTCTTGTATTTCACATCTGCATCAGGCACAGCAGCAAACATTTGCCTGTTAAACAAAGGATTTTAAATCCAGTTCAGTGGCAGACTCCCTGAGTTGACATCCTCTAGGTCCACAATCCCTCAACAGATAGCTGACAAACAAAAAGTAGAGCCAGAAATTGCTAGGAATTACAAGGACTTCCTCTTACCATTTCTGCTTTCCCTCAAAATCAAAGAAGCTGGGCTTGGGGGTGTTACAGGTTCCAAGTTTCACCTAAAGAAAAGAAATTTTCTTCTGTTAGAACAAAGCAATGGGGACTTGCTCAAGGAAAATTCTGGGTTCTCATGGTTTCAGGATAATTTTGTTATTAGGTCAGAAGAAAGGTTTTGGGGGGGAAACAAGTGACACAACTCAACCCCATCTTAACCCCATTTTAGCACCCTTGCATCCCTGTGTTTCCCTTGTGTGTGCTTCCCAAGGGAAGCAATTCTGTTATGCAGCTCATTTATTTTGCATGCATTACCCAACAGGGATAACCAGCCAGTGATTTCTCACTAATGTTATGTTTATTACCCTGCCAAATGCCTCATCCCCCACCAGTATCAGGAAAAATTCTGTTGATTAGGGTTTCTACAGAGATGATTATTCATTAAGGCTGAAATTCACCTGCTTCTGCACAAAGCTCAAGTAAACAGACCCTGCTTAATTATTTTCGAAGTCCTTTGGAAGGCAAGGGGACAAACTCAGAGTAAAGGAATGCCAGGCAGCTTCTGAATTTGCTCCGAGGCACCTGGATGCATGGAAGCGCTGTGTGAGAGACAAGTCAAGGCCTGAGTGCCAGAGATGAACCAGTCTGTCAGAAACAAGGCAGAAATTAAAATGTGTGTGGGGAAATAAGAAACACAAGGAAGCAAGGGAACGAGCCAGAACTGGTGGATAGATATATGGAAAAAAAATGTTATGGCCAGTGTAAAGTGGACTTGGTGCCAGTGGGACTCAGAAGTTTTCCACAGAGTGGCTGCAGGGAAGTCCAGCAGCCCCATGTCCTCTGTAAGCTCCCCACAAATGGGACCACAGGGGTCTGACAGAGGATACAGCTGCCCAGGGCTCCAAAGCACAACCAGGTTCCTGCCCTGTGGCCAGCACTGACAACTGCCTCAAGAACAGAGCAATTAGCAAGCTGAGATTCAGGTAACAGAGATGTTTTCTTGAGGTCAGCTCAGGAAAACGTGTAAGTGAATGTGTGTCTGTCCCTGCTTGGAGAAGCCAGGGAACATGGGGCAGGACTCACCAAATCTCCCTGTTATCAGTGCCACTTCCTCACAGAAAATAAATGCCCTTGCACACAGCTGTCACAGGCAAATGAATCTCCCTGAAATTAAAATATTGTTGTGATAGGGAATGAATTTGCACGAAACATGGGTTGGTTCTTGGTTCCTTTGCTGGTTTTGTTTGTTTGTTTGTTTGGGGGTTTTTTTGTTGTTGTTGGTTGGGGGTTTTTGTAAAATTTTTTAATGAAAGTGCTGTATATCCCACATGGATGATGGATGAAAGACTAGAAGGCAAAGCACAACTATGGCTCCAAATGCAACAGTTATCACACCAAGTCCCTTGTAAGACAGAGCACAGCCCCGTGCCAAGAAAGCCCAGCATAGCTGGGGACCCCAGGGAGGGAACACAGGCACATCCCAGAGGTGGGCAAAGGCTGCTGGATGGACATTTTGTTAGCCAAGCAAAACCAAACCGCATTCAGCAAATGTTTTATGAAATATGCTCAAGTGTTCAGGCAGGTGAAGTGCTTAAATCAACTAACAATTCTTCGCCTTAACAGGGTGGGGATTTTATGCTAAGGATGGAATCATTAATCAGGCTTTAAAGAGAGCATGCCTGTGCTGAGAGATATTTATTAGTTACACTATGTTTTCATTTAAAGTGTTACAGGATATGAGCGACTGTAACTGAAATTAATTTTCTGTACATCTGACTGTCTCCCAGTGAGCAATTCATCCAAATTAGAACATCTTAGCTGGCCCTTCAAACAACATATCGCATTTCATGGAGAAACAGCAGAACAGGTTAGCAACAGTTAACTCCTATAAATCAGTCACAATTCATGTAGTCTAAATGTTTTCTTCTGTGCTCAGAGGTGGACTGGACCACTTGTTTTAAAAGAGCAAAACAAACAGGGGAATAAAATGCAAATTCACTATCTGTATGGAAAATGCCTGCTTGGCAATTCTTTAGTTCAACAGGCAACCTGTAAAAATTGGCCAAGATGGATAAAAAAAAATAAATCTGTTTTAATATTAATTTTCCACTGCCATCATCAAAACATGACAGCAGTTTCCTCTCCTGAGATTTGGCATTCAAAGGCTGTTCCAGCGTCGGGGAAGACTGTTAGTAACATCGATAGTAATACAAATCAAGGAACAGTAGTTAAATTTCATCCATCAAGAAGAGGAGGGAAAAAAGTGCACTTTTGCCCTGTTTGCTATTTTTAAGATGTATTAAAAAGGCTTGGAGTGGTTTTGTTGGAAAGAATAAAATAAAGATTTTGGCTTCCCTCTTTTTGCCGCAAGACTCCACAACGCATGAGAAACCAACCAGGAATTTAACATATCAGGGGACCTGAGACTGAGAGCTGAGGAAGGGGACTTCTAGCTAAACAGGTCAATGATGACAAACTGGAAAAATTTTGTGGAGGACTCTGTCCTCCTGCTACTTCCCTGGAGGCCCTCAATAGCTGTTTTTCTCCATAACCAGCAGAAAGACAAGAGCCCATATTAGTATTTTAAGTTGAGAGTTTCTCATTCTGTGCCCACAAAATAATTACTGAAGGTCTCTGGGATGCTGACTGGTCACTTGATGCTCAGCTCTCCTCATTTACAGCTCATTTCATCAGCTGCATTAAAGGAATATGACAGCCAAAATGCATTTAAAACTTCCCTAGTATTCTTTCTGCAGGCATTATTCTCATGGGTTGTACAAAGACGACCCAGGCAGCCCCAAATGGGCAGTGTCTGCAGTCACCTCCATTTGTGGCCAAAATGGAAATTTGGAAACCTTGGATGAGGCCTTCACCTGAGAGCTGAAGGTCACAACAGAGTGAGAGAGATGTTCAGGGATGTGTTAGTGCTGTATACCATCCCCATACAACTCCAGCTGCTGGTCCAGACTACCAGAAAACTTGAGATTCTCATTACTCCACGACTGGTTCTCCCTCCCTGGTGGTGGTAAAAAGGCTCTTTGCTAATTTTTCAACTAATATATTCATACAGCAGGGAATCCCAGCCAAATATTCTTACCTGGTTGTAAATCTAGTAAGGTGAATCATATCTGCAGCCTCCCTACGGAGCAGTAACAGGAACAGAACCTCCGTGGACAGCAGCACTAAGGTCTAGTTGTACACAAGCCAAATAAGTTGAATTTCTTTGGCAAGACAGCAATTCCTGCCCATTCCTGCCCAAAGCTCTGCCCCAACCCACAGGAAAGCCCTGACTAAAAATGAGGTGTAAGGAAGGACAAGCAAACACCAGCCACAGAAGGCAAGGGGTCCTGATGACCAAGGGGCTGCGTGTCCCTGAGAGACAGAGAGTGACAACTGAGTCAGTGCCATCACACGGTTCTGTGCAAGAGGGAGCTGCAGGCAGAAATTCCCACATTCAGGGCAGGTTTGGGGCATCATGTTCCACAATATTTGAAGGAAGTCATGCAAAAATGGGATTATATTCTTGAGCCTACACTTGGGAGTCAGCGTAAGCCCCATTTTGCCAGTGGCCCTGTCTTTGCAGCATTTATGTAGGCACTGGCACATCCTCCTCCTGGCAGGGCAGTTTTCTCACTCTGATCACTTCCAGCAAGTTCTGGATTCCTTTCCCTCTCCAAATCACAACCACTACACTGGTCTCCATTACTGCACCCTCTGAATCTCAGGTTTTTACATCCTCAACACCAGAGTAAAGTCCTCCCTTCATTTCACCACTACAGACTCATGGCACAGACAAGTGATTTGCCCAAAGACACACAGAAAGTACAGGAAGAAAAGGAAAATCAGTCCCAGTTCAGAGCCCTACAGACTAATCTGTTCTTCCTCCTGTTCTGGGGCAGAGTCGTAAACTCAGCAACATCTTCTAAAAACCTCACTGGTGATGACAACTAAGCAATCCCCTTATTTTCAAGTCTCTGACACATAAACAAAATCAGAGAGAAAAGTAATAAAACCCTGAAATGGCCTCCAATAAAAGGTAATAAAATTGCAGGAAAATGCCTATATACCCAAACAGTTTGAAATAAATAATATACAGTATTTTAACAGAGAGCTCAGCTGTTACTGTCACCTCTTTTATGACGGTGCTGTATCTTAAATCAAAGCCTTTAGTGTCACAAAACACTAAACTGAGGAAAGACAAGGATGCCAAATCAAGGGCAGTGGACAGATCTGAGTCAGCACCTTTTGTGTGCCAGCAATTCCACCGTCCACAGGGGCAATATATCAGCAGCTCATTATGCATCCTGATATGGCTGCTGTAATTAAATACAGAAAACTTGCATTAAGCGCCCTCGTTTTGATTTAAAGCACGAAATGCTGCAAAACTCAAAGTTAGCAGGGCTTAATCCTACAGTAGCTATGCTAGCAAACTTTTCCCAGTGCCAGCACTACGCTCCTGGCACTCCAACAGACATGGCACCTTTCTGGACCAGGGAGCCAAAGGCATGGAAATCCAGGAGCCAAGCACAGCCTGAAACCAAGCAGCACAAAGGCACTTGCTGTTGCATCCTGCCTGGCCAGGGACAGAGGACACGGACACAGAAGTGCCCTGTTCCCCTCAGTGGAAGGCAACTGGAAATCTCTGCTGACACAGTGTTAATTATCAGCTTTTTTCTGACTAGTATTGAAACTATTGTGAAATATCTTCTGATTTAAGTAATTCTTAACACTGAACACCTTATTGGTCTAACACCAGGAAACCCTCTGGAGTCTGTGGACAAGCACAAGCGATCCCTTCCCATTTCCACCCAGGTCAGTCACAAAGCATTTGCAACAGAGCAAAAAAGAAAAGGTTATTTACAACAAACCTCCTGAAAATAGAGACAAAAAAATACAAAAAAATTACAGAAGAGAAAAAACCCCACTCTTTTCATCTCATCCTGGGCACGGTCTTATTATTTTTAAAAGTTCTCCTAGTATTTTTTCTCTACCCTCCTTTTCTTACAAGGGAAAGAGAAGCCTGGAGACCTGTTTAAGCACTGGCACAATCTGAAAACAAAACCTCACATGACCAGCCTGCTTTTAATATAATTACTAGTCCACAACCCACAGCCTGGGAGCTGCCAGCTTAGAGGATAATTAAATATTGCCCTAAAAAATGAAAGCACTTACACATGGCAGTAGTAGGACACAGGTAATCCATATGGGAGGAACATATGGGGAAGATGTGCATTCTCAACTTTGACTATTAATCCAAACGAGTGGGATTCAGTTCTCAGGGCCAGGTAGCAGCACCTCTTGTCACACACTGGAGCCACAGAATCATAGGATGGTTTGGGTTGGAAGCAACCTTAAAGATCATCCAGCTCCAACCTCCTGCCATGGGCAGGGACACCTTCCACTAGACCACGTTGCTCCAATCCCCATCCAGCCTATACTTGTACTTTTTAATCTTCCAGGTGCAACAATGCTTACACTTTTTCTGTTTCCCCAAGTTAAGTGATTATTACAGAGCTTTGCAATCGTGCTTTGTTTGTTTGTTTGTTTTAGGTGCTTTGTTTGTTTGTTTTATGTAACGCCTCCCGCGGGAGCAGGAAGGAGTCACATTGTGTATATTCCCACAGGATGCCTCCTACAGCTCCCTCAGTTCACAGGGACTGAACGTGTAAAGGAGTCCTGTTCAAGGTTACAACCAGAACCAAGCAGTTCAGTTTCCCAGTCCTCTCTAAAGCCCTTCACTGACAGACCTTCCCAGGCACATTCTTTGTGTGGTCACAGCAGAGCCCCAAAGCTGCAGTGCCCACCCTGGGTCACCAGTGCAGGTCCCCGCTGTCTCTGATGAGGAGGTGGGCACTCTGCACTACTTCTCCATCCCATCCCAGCAGCTCATCTCCCAGCAGACACAGGCAGCTGGGAAAACACAGGCGAGGCAGCGGGATTTACCAGTCAAGTTTCTCCCCAAAGCCTCAGGGACACACTGACAGACCGTCAATCCACCTGTGACATGTCCCTACCAAGGACAAGGCCAAATCCTCCACACCAACACCCGACTTCAACCCACTATGGAGTCTGCCAAAGGCAAACCAATGTCATAAAGGTTGGAAAAGACCTCCAAGATCAAGTCAAGCCTTTGACCAAACACCACCATTCCCACTAAATGGTATGGTGAAGTGCAATGCCTACTCATTTTTTGAACACTTCCAGGGATGGTGATTCCACTGCTCCCCTGGGCAGCCCATTCCAGTGCTTGACTGCTCTTCTAATACAGAAATTTTTCCTAACATCCAACCTGAATGTCCCCTGGCACCACTTAAAGCCAGTCCAAAGGACACAGCATTAGGGCCACCCACACTGCACGAGGGTGAGAGGTTGGGAACAAGAGCCAGGGTGATGGATTTAAAGAACCATTTAGGTTGGAAAAGACCTCTGAGATCCTTGAGTCCAACCTTTGACTTATCACCACCTTGGGAACTAGACCATGGCACTGAATGCCATGTCCAGTCTTTCCTTAAACACCTCTAGGGATGGGGACTACACCACCTCTCTGGGTAGCCCATTCCAATGCCTGACCACCCTTTCAGTGATGAAATTGTCCCTGATGCCCAACCTGAACCTCCCCTGGCACAGCTGAAGGCCATTTCCTCTCGTCCTGTAACTTGTCACCTGGAAGAAGAGCCCAACCCCACCTGGCTCCAATCTCCTCTCAGGGAGTTGTAGAGAATGAGAAGGTCCCCCTGAGCCTCCTCTTCTCCAGGCTGAGCTCCCCCAACTCCCCCAGTTGCTCCTCACAGGACATGCGCTTCCCCAGGTCCGTTCCCTTCACTGGACTTGCTGCAGCACCTAAATGTCCTTCCTGAATCGAGGAGCCCAAAAGTGATGCCAGGATTCGAGGTGCAGCCTCACCAGTGCCCAGCACAGGGTGGCAGTCACTGCCCTGGTGGCCACACCATCGCTGACATAGGCCGGGATGCCCTTGGCCTTCTGGGCCACCGGGGCACGACCAGCACCCGCAGGTCCTTTCCCGCTGGGACACTTCCCAACCACTCTCCCCCCAAATCCCGCGGGGCCGTGTCCCACCGGACTCCAACCCCCTCCCACCGCACGTGCAGCCGGCGGCACCGGGGGGGGAAAGAGACGCGGGACACAACTTTCCCCTTGACACCGCCGCCTTTCGGTCGGCAGCCCCGTGGCCCCGAGAAAGCCCCACGCCCAGCCCCGCGGGCCCCGCACCGACCTCGCCCCCCGCCGCAGCCCGGCAGCCCCGCTCATGCCGCGGGCGGGCCGGTCCCGCCTCACCTGCTTGTAGCGGGCGTACAGGTAGAGCAGCTGCTCCTTGCTGGCGGCGGGCAGCAGCGCGGGGAGCCGCTCTGCCGCCTGCTCGAAGAGCGCGGGCAGGTCGCGGCCCGGCGGCGGTGCCTCGGAGCCCGAGCTGTGCTCGGCGCCGCTCCCGCCCGCCGCCGACAGCGGGGGCGACGCCATGGCGGCCCGCGCCCGCGCCGGTCCGCCCGCTAAATAGCCCCCCCAGCCCGCCTCGGTACGCGCCGCCGCGCCGACCGCGGGAAACACGCGGCCGCGCACCCAGAGTTCCGCGGGCGGGAGCGGGACGGCGTGTCGGCGAGTGGCGATTTGTCATAAATTACAGGATCGCGGAACCGCTCGGGTTGGAAGAGATCTCTAAGAACATCGAGTCCAACCGTTCCGCCAGCGGCGCAACCGTGTTCACCACTAAACCGTGTCCCCAGGCGTTTTTTGAACGCTTACAGGGGTGCCGACTCCACCGCTGCCCTGGGCAGCCTGTTCCGATGACTGACAACTCCTTCCTTAAAAAAATTAATAATTTCCTAATATCCAATCTAAACCTCCCCCGGCGTAACTTGAGGCCGTTTCCTCTCATCCTGTGGCTTGTTACCTGGGAGAACAGGCTGATACTCAGCTCACTACAACCTCCTGTCAGGGAGTTCCAGGGAGCGAGAAGGTCCCCCCTGAGCCTCCCTCAGCCTTTTCTCCAGGCTGAGCCCCCCCAGCTCCCTCAGCCGCTCCTCATCGGACTTGTGCTCCAGACCCTTCTCCAGCTCCGTTCCCTTCTCTGGATCCACTCCAGCGTCTCCGTGTCCTTCCCGAATTGAGGAGCCCAAAACCGAGCCCAGTAGTGCCCAGCACAGGGGGACAGTCACTGCCCTGGTCCTGCTGGCCACACCACGGCTGGTACAAGCCAAATCCTAAAATCACAGAATGTTAAGGGGTTGGAATGGACCTTAAAGCTCATCTAGTCCCAAAACCCCCTTCCACGGGCAGGGACACCTCCCACCACACCGGGTTGCTCAAGGCTTTATCCAACCTTGCTTTGAACACTGCCGGGGTTAGGGCATCCACAACCTCCCTGGGCAACCTGTGCCAGTGTCTCATTACCTTCACAGTAAAGAACTTTCTAATATCTAAGTTAAATTTCTCCTCTTTCCATTCGCACTCATTTCCCCTTGTCCCATCGCTACAGTTCCTGACGAAGATTCCCTCCCCAGCTTCCCTGTAGCCGCTTCAGACACTGGAAGGTGCTGTGAGGTTTCCACGCAACCTTCCCTTCTCCAGGCTGAACGCCCCCAGCTCTCCCAGCCTGTCTCCATAGGGAAGGTGCTCCAGTCTCCTTATCAACTTCATGGCCCTTCTCTGGACTCTCTCCAGCAGTTCTATGTCCTTTTTATCTTGGGGACACCAGAGCTGGGCGCAGCATTTCTGGTGGGGTCTCACCAGAGCAGAGCATTTCTCCTTCTCCTTCTCCTCCTCTTCCTCTTCCTCCTTCTCTTCCTCCTCCTCCCGGGGCCGCTGGAGGGCACTCACGGGCCGCTCCGGGACGGTCCCGGCGGGAGCGGGGCGGTGGATGCCGGGGGACAGCCGGGATCCTCCCGGGACACGGTGTCGAGGGACAGCCGGGATCCTCCCGGGGCACGATGCCGGGTTCGCGGGGGTGACCCTGCCCTGCCCGGGGGTGACTCTGCCCTGCCCGGGTGTCCCGGCCAATCGCCAGCCCAAATGCCGTTTATATTTATCCCGGAATTTACTCCGGGCGGAAAGTTCGCCCCTCCCGGGCACAGCTGTCAAGTCCATCTCCCTCCCTCCCTCCTCCACCCCTGGCCGCAGCAAATGGGAGTCCCTCGGGGAGCCGTCGGCCACCCTGCAGACCCCCGACCTGCTCGTGCTGAGCTGTGATTCCTGTGTCACCCCAAAACTCTGGGTGGTGGATGAGGATGGAGGTGGATCCCAGACGTGCAGCGTTCCTTCCACGCCGTGTGTCCCAGCCTTGCCTGAGACACTACAGACTCCCTCATGCAATTGTCATACAATGTCCTGAGCTGGAAGGGACCCACAAGGATCATCAAATCCAGCTCCTGGACCTGCACAGGACAGCCCCAAGAATCACACCATGCATCTGAGAGCGCTGTCCAAGCGCTGCTTGAGCTTTGTCAGGCTTTGGGGCTGTGACCACTGCCCTGGGGAGCCTGTTCCAGTGCCCAACCACCCTTTGGGAGAAGAATCTTTTCCACTCATGCAGCCTGTGAGCAATGCACGCACCCATCTTTCCATCCTGGGGCTTGCAGGGCGAGATGCAGGAGCTGTGTTAAAAGAGAGCTTCCATTAGGTACAGGAATAAGACGGTTTTTATCCTCTTAACTCTCTTCACAGCCTCACTGAGTGCTGGAGGTTTTACTTAGGGTGGAAAGAGCCACAACACAGCCAGAACAGCAAGCTGGAGCATCACAGTGATAGGACTCAAGGGAACAGCATGAAGATGTGTTGGGGACATTTAGGTTGGATATTAGGAAAATGTTCTTCACCCAGAAGGTGGTTGGGCACTGGAGCAGGCTCCCCAGGGAAGTGATCATGGCCCCAAGCCTGACAGAGCTCAAGAAACATTTGAACAAAACTCTCAGGCACATGGTGTGATCCCTGGGGCTGTCCTGTGCAGGGCCAGGAGTTGGACTCAATGATCCTTGTGGGTCCCTTCCAAATCAGAATATTCTGTATTTCTGTGATCACTGGAGCACTGGGCATGCAGGGCCACCACCACTCTCCCACTGGGCCACCAAGCCGAGGCACTGGGCCTGTCCCTGGGCTGTGCATACAAGTAGGGAGTTAGGATCCAACCACGGGGGTGTAGCAGCACCACAGCCCTGCACAGGGCCGGAGGGGACCCCTGTATCCCAGGCTGAGTGGGACAGTGAGATGCCAGTATCTGCTCAGCACCAGAGTGGAGATTGGTTTGGCTGTGCTGGAGCCAGGAATGTGCCTGCAAGTACTTGCTCTGCCCATAGCTGCCTGCTGAGGGGACAAAGAGTATCCTGTGAGTGGGTCTGTGCCCTCCACAGCCTCCTTGCCTGTGCAGGGGTGGAATAAAGCCCAAGTTTGCACTGGGGAGGGGGTAATACAACTTGGCTGTGCCACTTGCAAACAAAAAATATCTATCTATCTATCTATCTATCTATCTATCTATCTATCTATCTATGACTGATTAGCACCCAGCCTCATAAACAGACAGCAATATTTAGAGTGAACTCCTCCTCCCGCCGCTCCCCACCACAAGCTGTTCGGGTTCCATCCAGTTGGCTGTGCCACCCTGACCAGCCCCTCTTGCCTTGGGGAAGCACCGCCCAGTCTGAGCCCTCCAGCATTCAGCAGGCAGCTGGGCAGGCTGGCAGGGTGAAATCCCCTTTGAATAGCTTGGGAAAAGTCCTTGCAGCGGATGAACTGGAGCGCACAGCCTCCACACGCTCTCCGGCGCGTCTCCATGGTGAGAGAGGCCTCACTGCCTTGCTGGATCTCTTCTCTAGAGCACTTGCAGCTCCTACCAGCTCTCTCTCACTTTTTCCTTGCCTTTTTTTTTTTTTTTTTAAAGAGCGACAGCACTGAGGGCCTGATCCTTCCTCCCACCCCCTCGCTTTGGCAGGCGTGGGAGCGAGTTTGATGCAAGGCGCCCGCGGGGGTTTCAGGAGCCTGGCATGGAAACACTGAGGATGGGGATGCTGGGCTCAGACACGCTGCACCTGCTCTGTGAGATGATGTTTATGTAGTTGGTCGTCCCCAGCAGCCTGGGAGAGATCAGGATGGCAGCTTGGGGGACACCAGTGCCAATACCCTTCTTCTGCGTGCACCAGCCACACCCTGCAAACTGGGAGAGCCCCAGTTATCCCAGTATGAGCTGGGCCAAATTCAGCTCATTATCCCATCCCTGAGCTGCAGAGCACACGAAACTGGAAGCATTACAGGCACCAAGCATTAAAGAAAATAATGCAGGGCCCTTGCATGGGCTTCGTGTGCAAGTCAGCTCTGGGTCCCACGCTGGGATTGCAGAGACACAATAACAGGCTGTGACCAGCAGTGCCAAGCAGGGAAAAAATATCCCTGCATAATTATCATATCCATCCTGCTGGTCAGCCTGGAGACCTGTCATTGTCCCTGTGCAGAGAGCAGAGGCCACTGAGCACATCAAACCTTGGCCAGCCTGAAAGTAACATCTGAAGGGATCTCTGTAAGCTAAGCTGTGATTACCTTTTTTTTTTTCCACAACAAAAGGAGAAAGAGGCAATTAAGAGCTGGTTCTTTTGTAGCCATGTGTTTTACTGTGGGAGACACCTGTCTTTGGAGGAGGAGCCTCCTGAGGGTGAGGGGCACAGGGAGCAGGGGGAGCCCCAGGCACACTCCCTCTGTGGCACAGCACAGCCACACCTCGACCCAGCGCTTGTCACCTCTGCTGCGGGCAGAGCTGCTCCTCTGGTTAATAAATATCCCCTTCTGCCTCTTGAGTTCCTCCAGGCTACTCATTGCATATGTCCTCTTCCTGCTGCTCTCGTTTTCTTTGTCTCACTCATCACTTCTTGGGAGATTTGCCCCTTGCACCCACGTCCCAGGGGGAGAACCCTCCTTCTCATCGTGCCTCCCACCATCCTCGTGCCGAGGCATGGGAGAGACTGAGAGGGACTCACTCCTGACTGAGCCTTTGCCTTTGCCAAACATCCCCGTGGAGCTTTTCCCCTTGCCCCAGGATCACAGAGCCCTCACTGTGAACACCCAAGCTGTGCTGCCAGTTTCTGGCTGGCAGCACTTTGGGGCAACGCTTCAGGCTCCGTGTTTAATCCTGCCTTCTCTTCTGTGCTGCTACCACCTCTTGTATCTCCTCTGAGTGCTGCACCCAGGAGGTCCTTTCCCTGTTCTCATGGCTCCCCAAATCCCACATCCCCCATGCAGAAAGCAGACCCTAGAGCACAGACCCTCCCTGCACTGAGCAGAGCCATCCTCCTTCCCTGCCTAGAGCATAGGAGGAGGGCTGGCACGGGGCTCAGGCTCGTCAGGCACGGACAGGGTGGTGTTTGCCTGTCTTGAGCTGTGATTACCATCTGGAATATGGATTTTTTACATGTATTGCTACATGTGTCACAGCACTTGGCTCTCCTTCACCTCAGCAGTGGGAGAGAGAGAAGGGGAGAAGAGGATACGACCACCGACTGCTGTCCCTCTCCTCTGCACAGTCACTGCTTTAGCAGAGAGATAAAAGAACCCTGCTTGTTTTTCACCCTATGTGTCCCCTCTTAGCAAGGCACAGCACATGCACATCCTGCTCAGTATTTTTGGGAATCAATAACTACCACAGCAGCCAGGAGCCCACAGCATGGCTGCGAGAGCTGTGCCCCCCTGTCCCTGACAAGGGACGTGATTTCCATGAAATGGAAACGGAGTCACAGGCAACAGGAAACCAAAATTCAATACTGGCCAGGGAAGAAGCTAAACAAAGGACTGAGGTCTCTGCCCTGGCACCAGCATGATCTCCCTCGCATGCATCACCTCCATGGAGTTTGGCTCCACTACACGTTATACCTGCATTTGTTATTGCAGCAGGGCCATTTGTTTGTGTATAATAAAGGGAGTCTGGGAGAAAAATGTGTAATTAGCACATCCATCATATAGGTTTTTTTAGGTATCAATAAAACATCGATTCCCTCCTTCCATAAATTCCCATGCTGTGCTGAATACAAATCAGTATCCGCGATGGGAAAGAAATGCATAACCCCCCCTCAGAAGTGCATAAATCTCCCCTCTCCCAGCATATCATTAAACCTCTTAAATACTAATGGAAAAAACTCCTGTGGCAGGTGCTGAGTGCTGCTCCCCAAGCATGCCCGAAGCCTTGCTGGGCTGACATCAGCAACAGTGTGGTTGCAACACAGAGACCGATCAGCAGTTCAAAGGTTGTAACCAGAGCTATGTAAATAGTGGATCTTTCTGTGGAAAGGGAGATACCAGCACTAAGTCTTTTTGGTTTGGGGTAGCCAAGTGCTGCATGTATTCTGTTTTCTAAATTAAAACGTAAAGGAGAAATGTCAGTTTGGTTAACCTGGGGTGTT
Source organism: Corapipo altera (assembly GCF_003945725.1). Classification (NCBI taxonomy): domain Eukaryota; kingdom Metazoa; phylum Chordata; class Aves; order Passeriformes; family Pipridae; genus Corapipo; species Corapipo altera. The sequence goes on from NW_020884927.1 coordinate 1,393,568, forward strand.
TTGCTTGGTGAGTAACAAACACAAAAAGCTTCATTTTTGTTTCATTTTACTCAGCCTCCTGCTCCATCCATCCACTTTCCCCATCTTTTTTTTCTCAGCAGGAAAGTCTGGCTGTTTAGCCTGGAGAAAAAGAGGCTCAGGGGAGACCTTATTGCTCTCTACTACTCCCTGAAAGGAGGTTGTAGTGAGATGGGTGTCAGTCTCTCCTCCCAGGTAATAAGTGACAGGATGAGAGGAAATGGTCTCAGCTTCCACCAGGAGAATTTTAGATTAGCTATCGGGAAAAATTTCTTCATGGAAAGGGTTTTCAAGCCCTGGAACAGGCTGCCCATGGAGGTGGTGCAGTCACTATGCAACAACCGCAGCAGAGTCCTTAGTTTTGAAACAAACTCCATGGTGTTATTCACTGAAAACAGCAAAAGAAAAAGTCACTTCTTACGGGTGGTTTTTTTCGCCTAAGAAAATTATGAAATTTAGCTCAGTTTTTGGATGATTCAGTTCCCCTGAAGCTGTGTACAGAAGACAGAGCTGAGGCATTAAACAGGAAAGCACAGCTGAGGTCAGGCTGGTGCAGGGCTGCCACCTCCACACTCCCCTGCCCCTTGTCAGCTTCCCCTCATCTCACATCCAGTAATGGCTCTGTTTGTCACTGCCCTGTCACTGCAAGACCACAGATGTCTCTCATATTCCTTTTCATCTCCCCCAGGCAAGGTTCTCTGCATGCCTCTGGTACCCTGCTCCCAAATACCCGGGCAGCTCCCTGGCTGCTGCGACTGGTGGAACCCCAGTGCTGACCTGCCTTGCTCACACCAAGCATCTCACAGGCAGGAGATCTAGACCATGGTGTTGGAAAGAAGTGTCTGGCATTGATCCTACTGGGAAGCTGCCCTCACCTGCACCTCGCCTTGGGATTACCTGGGGCCATCAGCAGCATTTCTCCCTGGTGAGTAGCTGGACCTGCTGTCTGGCCCTGCAACCCCTGGTTAAATCCCTGTCCTGCCCGTGGAGATGAACACCAGCTGATGAGCTCTCCTTACTGGGGACCATCCTGCATCCCTACCCAAACCCTCCCTACTGGGGGTTACTCCCGGTCGTACATTCTTCCCTGAAACTCTCCCTGAGCACTGCCTGTGTGTGACAAGGTCCACAGGAGCAGGGATGCAGCTCTGGGAAAGCTGCTTCGGGTGCCGGCTCCGCTCTCCTCCCGGCGGGGAGCGATGGAAGGGAGTGCCTGTAATTGCAGCTGTCAGCAGTAACAATCACTTCGCTGCCGTTATAAATGGCTCCAGCCTGGCTTTTACTTACAGATTTCCCTCACGTGATGCTACAAGGAAAAACCTGCACTACAGAAAAGAAATTGCACCTTCCAGCTCTGTGGATGGAGATTTATGGCTTGTTTTGGCTATAAAATAGAGCGGGCAGGGCTCAGGCTGCAGGTTGGTGTGTCCTGAGGGGTCAGGCTGGGGTGGTTCAGAGGAAGGGGACACCCCTCCACATTGCCCTGGTATCAGAGCCCCTGCCCATTCAGTGGTCCCTGTTAGCAAGAGAAGGGTTTCAGAGTAATTCCTGCCAGCCATATAAAATCACAATGATGTCTGGAGCCAGAGAGGACCTGCAGGGATGGGGTTCTCAGGCTGTGAGGGTGACCCTTGCCAAATCTGCTGGCATTGCTCGGTGACACTAAGAAATACTGTAGGGGTTCCACATATGTGAGATTTGCAGCACTAGGACTAATTTCTACAGTGAAGACAAAGCCAGGCTGTGTCTGGTCCCTGGCTGCTGTCAGAGACCAGAAGCATGTGTGGTTCAAACTCAGTCCTGATTCCTTCTCCAGGCCAAACAAGACTCTCCGTGGAGGAACAGCCTAAACTAATGCTGTCAGAGGAGATGACCAAACAGACTCACTCTGTACAAGGTCTGTCCCCTGCAACCTACTGGGGACATCAGCAGGGCTTGACCACCCTAAAGATGCTCATGATGGAGGGCTCAAGCCAGGTTTGGCAGGAGCAGCTGCCATAAAATCAATTAAAGTTGGAAGAGCCCTCTAAGATCATCGAATCTGGACACTAACCCAGCAGCACTGTATTCACCACTAAACCATATCCCTAAGCAGCATATGGCCATGTTTTTTGAACTCTTTTAGGGACCTTGATTCTACCACTGCCCTAGGCAGCCTGTTCCAGTGCTTAACCACCCTTTCTGTGAAGCAGTTTTTCTTAATATCCAATCTAAACCTCCTCTGGTGCAACTTGAGGCCATTTCCTCCAGTTCTGTCACTTGTTACGTGGGAGAAGAGATCTACCCTCAAGTGATTATAATCTCCTAATGTGGTCTTTGCAAATAGGAAGACCTGTGGCCTTTTGTGTACTTTGATAAGGTTCAGAGGTTGTTAAAAAACCCACAAATCTATGACAGGATTTCCAAAAACTTGTAGGAAGTCCAGCCAGCTTTAAAGGCCTCTGCCATAGCTGTTATCACACGCCTCAACCTCGCTAGCACTCAGCTTTTTGTTGCTATTACAGACACACTGGGTAAGAGGCAGAGATTTAGTGAAGAGAATTGCAGTGACGTGTCCTCCAGTGCGTGGTTACATGTGGTGTCACACGTGGGGATGGGCTGCTCTTCCCAGCAGGACCATTTGCCAAACATAAAGCATCTTTGCACAGCACCAAGGCAGAACCCCAGCCATGGTCCATCTGCACCGTGGGGATGGCACAGAAAAGGGGATTCCCCCAGCCTTTGTTGTGCTTGTGGCAGCTGGGTGCCTGCAGCAGAGATGCACCAAGACGTGCTGATGTCCAGTGTTTCTGACACAACCTGGTATGGCTCTGCTGTGGCTCCACTGTGACAGTGGCATTGGCTGTGTGAACTGGCAGCAGCAGCTCCATGGATGCTGTTTCTTGTCCCAGGTCACCTCCCTTCCTGCTGTTTGATGGGTGATGAACCCCTTCCTTTGCCCCACTCGTGTGATATATCCCCCTGTGAAGGGGCCAGCAGCCGGGGTGGTGTGTTTAACAAGGCAAGTGAGGTTGGGGTAAACAGGACGGGAACGGTCCCAAGGCCACCTGGCACTTTACCAGCCCCTGTCCCCAGGAAAACATCCTGAAGGGATAATGGTCCATCCTGCCCCAGGGCACGGTGGGGCAATGCTATGGGTGGTGAGGTGCTTTGGGGACAGACTCCCTTCAGCTTCGAGGGGGACAGAGCAGGAGAGCAGCCCTGGGACTGGATCAGGGAGGTTGGAGTCACCTCCCTGGCTCTCGTGGAAGCAGCCTAGGCAGCCCCAAGGCTCAGAGGAAGCAGCTCTTTTTTCTCCTCTAATTTTAGACCTTTTCAGGGTGTTCAGTTTTCTTAACCACTGGTCAGCTGCTGTCTCCTCGCACAAAGCGAGCGTGCATAAATTAAACCAGACACATATATATGGGTTGGAAACCGTCCAGGAGCAATCACTTACATGCCAGCGAAGGGTGTGAAACCCCCCATCTGCTCCCCGTTCAAGGCAGCACAGCAAGTCCCCGGCCCAGCCACCACTGGCACAACTCCCTGAGGCTCATCCCTCTGTGGTCCTGGGGGACGCTGCACCCCTGAAGCCATTTGGCAGGGACCTCTTGCCTTGAACCATCTGGGCAGATGGGTTATTTTGTATTCCCTGGCTGGGTTTCCAGGCAGGACAAGGCTGAGATCTCAAGCAAACAGAGGGGACACGTGTGAGCCGTGAGGAGCTGCTGCCTGCTTGTGGCCGTGCATACGTCGATCGTGAGTCATCCCGGGAAAGGTCACCCCTGCACGGGGGCAGCCCTGCTCCCACCACGGAGCAGGCTCCCGGCAAAGGGGAAGTGCTTTCTGCTCCGAGTTTCTGCATCCCTAAGTGTGTCAGTAGCAATCAAACCTCTACACATGGGCTTTCAGTCATGGCTGCGTTGTTGCCTGACATTGGGATTTTTAACATCAGGCATGTGGACGCTGGAGGAGCAATGAATGGGGAAAATCCTGCCCTGGGGAATGCAGGGGAGATGTGTAAGACTGGGAGGGCATGGTTATCCCCCACAGACCCACATTCCCACGAGCTGTCAGTTGAGGCCAGGTCTGCCCCATCCCTGTGGATGGCTGTAGGGAACCTTGAGTCCTAAATCCACCTCTGTGATGGGCTCAAGTCCCAACAGATCAAATTCAGCTGGTGGATAAAGTGACCCTGCTGCAACCAAGGCAGCCCCTCCTGGCAGGTCTCATCCTGAAGTGGGACAAAATCATCCTCTTACCCTGCTTTGAAAAGCTGTGGGAGGGGATGGCTGTCGGGACAATTTGGAAGAGGGATGGATTGACACAAACATCCCTGCCACTGGAATCGGACCCATTCAGATCAGTGCATTACTCTGTCCTGGAAACCACTGCTCCTCCTGGCTTAAAAAAACCTCCTGCAGGCAGCTCTCCTGGCTGCATGAACACCCTAATAGCTCCCAGGGGATTGGGCTGTGCCGCTGCTGGTCTGACCTTTTGCACTGCCTCTGTCCTGGGTCCGGGACCCCCCCCCAGCTCCTGATGCTCATCATCACACCCTCATCTTCCATCAGTACCGGTGGGGAGGGAAAATGTGTGAGAAATCAATAGCTCCAGCCCAGGCTGCCGGAGGATTTGTGCATTTTTCACCACTGTCTCTGTGAAATCTGATATATCGACCACATTTCTCAAGACCACTATCGATGAAGCCCATAATGGGAGAGTTTGGGGCTGGCCAGAGGATGCCGAGAGTGTTTGAAGCCCAGGGCTGATGCTCTATTGATCTGGAAGTTGGGACAGCATCTCTGGTGTGATTTACTAAATTCCCTCTTCATTCCACATCAAGCTCGCCCCGACCTGCTTTTGCTTCTGTATTTATTCCATACCTTTCTTTCCAAGTGGTGGCAGTGAAGCCCCTGGTCTTCCCTCTGGAGCAGGAATCACCTCATGGGCAGGGCAGGGCAGTGAAGGACCCAGAAAGCTGCTATTGCCTCACACGATGCCCCTGCTGCCTCTGCACTGAGCTGGGTGTGCACTGCTACTCCCAAGCCCCTGGATTTGGGCATAATTTCTCCTGGTTTCAATGGAGAGGAGATGAGTTTGTCTTCCCTGATCCCCCTTATATTGACCCACCCCACGATCCAGGTTCAGCACATCCTGCTCTGCTCATGGGGCCAGGGAGGGTCGTGCTGCTAAAGCATCTCCTCCCATGATGCCCCTAAGTATCCAGGCTTCTTACAATCCAGCTGCCTGAGGAGGAGGTGGGAGGAGAGGTGTCCATGGGTATCCTGCATTGTCTCCTGCTATGGAAAACCCTCCTCTTTGTGATTTTATGAATGCCAGCAAAGAAATTTTTCCTCCGCGAGGCTCTTTTTCTAAAGCTGTTTTTGAAGACTTCTTTTTCCCCAGCGATGCAGGAGGTTTAAAAGTATAATTATACATTTTAAAAAAACCCACCATGCTATTTATAAATTATTCTATACGCTCCCAACAAAGCAAGTGCCAGACTGCACTGGCGGAAAGCCCACTCCGGCTTCTCCTTGCTTGCTTTAAAAATGCAAATAACGTTGCTTCTATGATTCTTTTCCTAACCACAACAGCACGGGGGAAATCACAATGCAAACTCTTTCCTGGAAAAGAAAGAGACGAGGAAAACGTGGAAGCCTGGTGCAAATCAGGTATGGGGAGTGGGATCCAGACCTGAGGTTTGGGGACTGGGATCCAGACTCGAGGCACAGAGAACCAGCATCCAGACCTGAGGCATTGGGACTGTGATCCAGACCCAAGACCAGGGTCAGCTGGAATCACCATCCCTCCTTGGCATCCTCCCTGCCTGCCTTCCACCCCACCATGGGCAGAAGGCAGCAGAGTCAGGCGGTGGCGGCCTTTTCTCTTTCATTTAAGGCTTCTCCTGCCCTCTCTCCCTTCCTACCTTCCTCCCCCAAAGCCTGGAAGTGCAGAGCTGAGAGTTTTGAAACCTTTGAAGGAGTCGGAAAGCCCAGAGTCCCAGCAGAGCAGTGAAATACTATGATGCTAAGCGTGGTCCCAAAGGGTGTCTGATAAGGAGAGGCAGGGAGTTGCCAATCAGATATTTAAATGGAGCTTTTGCTACAGGGTAATGGTAAGAAGGAGCCCAGCCTCTGATCTGCCTCCCCTGCTATTGTCTGTCATTTTTTTTAATGTCAATAAATAACATTTATTAGTATAAGATAAATAAAGGGAAGGGGGGACGGTTATTTTCCATCACGGAATTCACAAGCTGTCGTATCAGAAGATATTCGCTTGTTACACATCTCGGGATGTATTTCAGGCAAGGCATCCAGCAAACAATAAAGGGAATATTTATTTCGTAATCCCTTTCTCTCCCCCACGCTGCACGTTATCTCTGGAAGCCCCACAGCTTTCAAAGGGTCAGGTCCGCAAAGTCCCGGCTCCCGTTGGTGCCTCGGATGGTTGCGGGGGCAGGCTCAGCCCCCGGGCGATGTTATCGGGCACACGCCTGCCAAGGTGATGCATTCAAAAGCTGGTGACCTGCGAAATGTAAGTCAAGCTGTGACATCCTGGCCGGCTTGTGCCGAGCTCAGCGCCGGGCAGGCTGCTGAGTGTGGCGTTTCGGATGAAGGGCACTAATGCTCTGCTCGTTAAAGGGTTTGCTGCAAACATAATTAAGAGATGGTATCAGCGAGCGCCGCTGTCGCTGCCGGGGGAATCTCAGCCCTCGCAAATCACAGGTCCCGGGCCTGTGACAGGACCCCCATAAATCTCAGCAAACGAGCTCTGTGGGTGTCAGTGGGAGCGATGCTCCAGCAGCTGCTGTGGTGGCAGGGAGGGATGTTGTGGTGCCCAGGGGCCACAGCCGGGATGGGATTGGCCCTGTGAGGATGGGAAAAAGCTAAAAACTGCCACTTGAAGTTGGGAGGCTTCAAGGAAGCCAAAGTCAATCCCAAATGCAGCAAATTTACAAAATCTAAGAATTGGGGAGGGGCAGGATTAGGGCTGCTGAGAATCCTGGGGATAATTGAGCAGCAGTCCCACTGTGAATTACTCTAGTTAGGTCTCTCATTGCATAACACAGCAGGTATTGAACCCACCGGCCCCCAGGGGTGTCTGTATTCCGGGGAAGCTGTGGCCCCATGTGGGTGGGTTTGCTCCAAGAGCTGCCCTGGGTTCCCTGCTCCCCCTCACCCAGCCCTACTGTGCACTAGAAGGGCTGTTGAGATCCTGCAACATTCAGAGAGTTTTCTTTTTTTTCTCCCCTTTCTTTTCCCTTCCTCCTTTTTCTTTGCACTGTCTTCTCTTTCTTTCCCTTTTCTCCCAGCCTTTTGTGCCTGTCTTCCCAACTTCCCTCAATTCTTACTCATCTTTCTTGCATTTTCTCCTATTCTTTCCCCATCTCTATCCCTGCTCTCTATCTTTCCCCTGGCTAGTCCCATCTCCTCACCTCTTTTCCCCCATGCACACCACTCTCCCTGCCACAGTTCTCCCTTTCCCAGCCATTCCCATTTCACCTCATCTCCATCTCGTCTATATCTCCATCCCATCTATGTCTCCATCCCATCCCCATTCCCACTGCCCTCTCATCCCATCCCCTTCCCATCTCCATCCTTTTCCCATACAATTCTCATCCTCATCCCATTCCATTCTCATTCCATCTTACTCCCATCCCATCACATCCCTGTCTCATCACATCCAATTCCCTTCCCCATCCTATCCCATCTCCATCTCCTCCCATCCCTATCCCCTCCCATTTCCTTTCCCATCCCCTTCCCAT